>NW_009595448.1:64994-78523 GCF_000690535.1 Cariama cristata
GTATAACTGCCAAGTGATTACAGCTGTCATCCTGAAAGAATAAGACTGAGGTTCAAACCTTCCCATCTGAGAATTCATGCCATTCAAGTGTCTCTGGAAAGCACTGTAATCGCCAGCTATATTATCCCATAAGCTTCACCTAGTTTTCTTCCCCTCCCAATAGTGTTGATTCACCAGTTCAGAGCTCAAGACTAACATAGAAGATGGCCACAGAGATATGGGGGTCAGAGTCACCTGCTCCAGACTGTTCTTCCTAACTCAGTATCTATTTTAATTTAACACTAATTAGCTATTTGAAAGGAAGATAGAACTTAGTTGGTTCTCAATCAGAACAGAGCACTTACGATCAAGAGATGATCCTAAAAGGAAAAGTGCTTCTTACAGTTCTTGGTGAGGTCTGAGATTTTTACAGTAGTCCCTGTCATCAGTACTTTCCCATTGCCTAACTCTTGTAAGATCATGACGAGCTGCACGTTAAGTGCACCAATGTTACGTGGCTTCCTGCTAGGTGCACACACTGGTTTGGATCCTGTTCTGAACTAACACTCCCCAGGCAAAGTCTTACAGCTACCTATCAGGTTATTCAAATTAGATCTAATAAAAGATTAAGTATAAGAATTTAAATTCAATATCCATCTCACTGCAGATACTTAATTTCTAGTTATCTGTTTCTGATTCAACAGATTTATTAAGTATACATTCTATACTTATATAAAATGCATAACGGATGCAAGGAATTGTTTGAATTTCACTTCTGCATTACCTAAGCTTGATTTTAGATATAATGCTCCACTTAAGTGTTCTATCAATAGGCAATATATGCATTAGTCCCACATCTACCTTTCCTTTTAATTCAAGGAATATATGATAAAATATTAAGAAAAACTAAATTCAATTTTCAGTGAAATGATAGCACTGCTGATTAAATCAGGCAAACAGTAAAAGCTAAAAAAGTACATCCTAGACATCAGTTAAGTATTTCAGCCAAGAGAAGCGTGGCATGGATTATTGTGATTGTGGTAGCACATCTGAATGTCCACTTAGAGCAAAGCACTGATGCAGAACACACAGTATAAACACCAAAACTGTCCCCAACGAAAATATTTTATTTAGTTCAACCTCTAAGCAGCCAAGAGTTCTATTAACACTGCACTGTAATCCATCAATCACTACCAATCTGGCAATGACTTCATATATAGAACAACATCAAGTGTAATTGACAATATTTTAAGTCACATATATTGTTGATATGCTTTCACATTAATTATCAAATTTTGAATACCTAACAATTAATCCTTATATACTGTACACTGACATACATACCATGCTTAAGCCTAGGACCCTCAGGTAACGGACCATGTCACTGAATGCAATTGCAGATTTTTAAGGTGCCAATCAAAACCACATTTATCCTGTTTCAGGTTAACTACACTGACAGGTGCAAGAAGCATGAGTTTTAGGAATGTTTCCATGAGATTAATGACTTCTGAGTGTACTAGTTAAAAAAAAAATCACTAGAACACTTCTTTGGATTATTGTGGATTCATGTTCTTACTGATCTTCTCAACGTGGCTCAGTAGTTTTAACAACGCAGATGGATTATATGGGAAAAGATTTCTTCTCTGCAACCTAGAAATAGCTTTTTGCAGTTCTTCCAAACATTTTGTTGATTTGTAAAGCGTTATTCTTAGGGGAACGATGTTATCCAAAGACGTCATGCAAGTCAAGCAGGATGAGGTATTAGATGCCTTTTGTTTTGGAGGCAACACTTCAGACTTGAGTGTATTCCGTTTATCATCTGTGTAGCTGCAACCAGCTTCCCTCATCCTTGTCTCACCCTCATTATTTAAAGGCACCTGCTCCGTGTTTACCAAGCCCTCTTTTCCATCTGATTCTAATTCAGAGTCTTCTGAGCTGTCATAATCAACAAGGCTTCGAAGTGAACCCAGCAGAGATGTACCATCAGTGCATATCAATGAGTTAGACCGGTTAGACTCCGCAACTTCATTACCACCTTGCTCTGTTGTAAACACTAAGTAATTGTGAGAAGCAGCCAGAGATAGAGTTTGTGGTTCTGGTTCACAACAAGCATTTTGCAAACTCTCATCAGTCATACAGCTTTGTTGTTCTTGATGGGGCGGCTTGGCAGAAGAAATTGATTGAAAAGTGCCATGTTTGGTATCAAAATGGTTACAGACTTCTACAAACTGATGCCAGTCTTTTCTAAGAAGCTTTAAGTACCTTACCAAGTACTCCAGAAAGCAAGTTTCTGATGAAATCAAAAAATCTAGAAGTACTGTGGAATCAAATGCAATTTTTTCCAGAAAAAATAAAAAGATACAGTGAGGATTACATCCACTTGCATGCACAAGGAACTTCCAGGTTTCCTCCTCTTTTTGGCTGAAGTTACCAGCAGCATCATGCCGTAACCTGGAAAGTCATGAAATGGATTAAATTAAATGGAAATTTACTTATTTTTTTAAAACAAGTATGTCCAGAAAATGGTATTCTTTCTCTTTGATTTTGTCAAAAAGTAAAAAACAAAAAAAGAAGCTTTTATATTAGAATGAGAAAGAACGAAGGCAGGCAGGGCTAGGAGATTGGACAGGCCTTCTTAAACAGCACTCCTCCCTATGAAACATTCTGGAATAAACAGAGTTACGACAATACATGAACTGTTATTTTAATATTTTTGTAAGCCTGAACATAGATTAACTTTCAGGATGCTAAGCACATTGGAAAAAGAGTGGTCTACTTTTATTTAGGTGTCAAAGAAGAATTGTGCGTATCCAATACTACTTGCAGTATCTTCACATTTGAAGCTCGAGGGACCTTTTACAAACTAGGGTAGTTATCTTGTATGGTAATTTAAACAATGTAGCAGTGAATGTCCAGGACAAATTCATGAAGAACACATTTCAGTTGTTAGCAATAACAGTTTTTATTAACTAGCTAGAATTAACATGGATCAAATCCTTAGAGGGCTACTTTGCCAGAAGTCCCTCAATTCTTGAAGTTTAATTATAATATCCCATTCTTGTCAAACTCTCAGTGTTGAAAGAAAACAGTCTTGCCTTTTATCTCTGTCTAACCACGGCTTTAGACTGAAGTCAATTATTCTGAATTACAGGACATGATAAAGTATTTCATAGGAAACGGTTGCACAACTCCCTCATTTCAATCCAAAAAACACTTAATCAAATTATCAAAGTTAACTGCTCTTACACCACACATTATTACACTATCCTGAGGTTTGGGGTTTCCTTAATTATTCAAAACATTTTTTCTTTATAAAAAAGTAATCAATTATAATTAAGTATATCACAATAACCTCACTAAATTACAATTCTTCATAGTTCTGTCAAATAAAATGTACACTAACCTATCAAATTTTAAATAAATGAGTAATAAAGCTTTAGCAGCTTCCCACATATCATCATCTTGCTCTATGAAAATCAAAGAGAGCCATTCACAGTGATGTACAACCAGGTGAGACTGTGGGGAAGACTTCAGATGACTCCTCCAAAATATCAACAGCTGGGACATGGAACTCTGAAAGTCTCCTGAAAAAAAGAATTAACCATGAAATTTTCTATACATTTTTTGTTACTAAACAACATACACTTTTTATTTTTTAAATTAACAGTGCATTCATGAACTGTTATGCATTTATCGTTGCTTAACTCAACTGATTTGACACAGCACCAAATTTTGTAGATCAGTTCTTGCTTCTTGGTAACAAAGAAATCATGAAATATTTTGCAGAAAGTTATAAGCAGTTATCTAACCTTAAATTCAATGTGAATGGCTACTCTGGTAAACTTTAAACATACCAATGTTTAGATGCCAAAGTTAACAATTATAAGTAACCTGCAGAAAATTAATTTACTCATTAGGTACCACTCATCCCACCAAGACAGATAAAACTTAAGGACACAATTTATTCATCTAACAGCATTCTTTATTTCCTTGGAGTTAGGGAAGAATAATCAGAGGTGACCTAGAAAGTTCTGGGTACAACAGGGTGAATCCTCTTATGCCTAAGCTTGCAGACTAATGAACAGGATTTACACCTCCAAAAATCTGCATGTATCAGGAAACCTTCAGAACTGTGACTATACCTACACAGCTGGGATTTATACTTTCCTTTAGCTCCCCAATTAAGTAGGTTCATTGGTACATCACAAAATAAAATGAACTGTAATCAAGTCAATGTCACAGATGTAATGATCCAGTATGAGCACTTTGCTGAGATTTCATCTCAGGTGATTCTTCCCATATGAAATAATAATACAACTGTCATATTTTGACAGGACTGAAGCATCACCCCCCCTCCCCAGCATGACTCACTGTAGAAATTAACTGCAGTGATCTATAGCTGATTGGAATAAATCGTCATTTCTACAGTAAAACGAAGTATGAAGCTCGTAGTATAGCCATATTCTTTATAAAATAAATTCTTCATGGATGATGTACGTTTTCAAGTACACACAGGCTTGGGCTAAAGGTAGCTTCATAAGATGGTCTAAAATCCTTGCTGGAAGGATTAATGTAAACTGTGTTTTTCCTGCAAATCTTCATCTTTCTCCTCCCTCTAAACACTGCACTCCTGGATGGGAAAAGCACCTCAAAATTTATGCCATTTTAGTGCAGTAGCTTACTTATAAAAATAACTTTGTATTCTCATGACAGACAGACTATGTCCCTTAAGTCAAGAAACTTACCTCTTCAATACTAATGACATACTGTATAGCATGCACTATGTAGCATGCACTACCTAGCAGCTTTTCATGCAACACAACATATATTCAGTATTTAGAAAACAGAAAAAAAAATATATATTGTGACCTGTATCTTTACCCCAAAGGTACTCCTTATGTAAGAACTCTAATGCTTCTGGAAGTACACTATGGCTTGAAGGGCACAGTTGCATCATTTATATAAGAGTGACTACTGCTTTTGAAAAATTACCTGCAACATGGGAATCAGTTTTACTTACCACATCATTATGTGGTTTTCCTTAGTATTTTACTTTAAGATTTGCTTTTCTTCTTAGCAAATAATAGGGACAGCAAATTATATTTGTTATTAATAGTTACTATTCAGACTGAAAGTCTTCCCTATAAATCAAAGCCATCTGGAAGTTACTCTCAAAACTGACATGAATTAAAGTTAAGCCACTATAATTCATGTTAATAAAAAAAGATAAGATCAACCAGCTTCCTAGAAGGGAAGTTAGCATATTAAAGCATTTTCGTGCTTGTTTTAACCACTTAATTTAATGTCACTAAAATAGAAGCACCATTCCTTTCAACTTGAAATTCCTCTTGACAGTTGGGGTATTTGAATCTAATTAAAGAACTCATTTTTGTGTCATACATCTGGAAAAGAAAGAGTAATTTTTTTCTTTGAGAAAGAATTTTCATAGACACTTCTAAAATAGATTTAACCTACATTTTTTCTATTCACTTGTTCTTAGACAATCTCAGTCTGTATATGTTTTTCAGAAGGTGGCTCATAAGTAAAATATTCTCTACAAATACTTAAAAGACTATAACAATGCAACTGGCATCACAAATATAACATCTTGCAAAATCTGGAAAAAGTTTCAGAAGCTGTCTTACAGAAGTCTATAGCTCTTTTGCACAATCAGATGAATTAAAAATTGATTATGTTTGAAATATAAAATGGAGATATAAAAAGTAAAATAACATATGCATCTGTATCTTGTATTAAAATGCCTCAATTATTTAAATGCTATAAAATGTCATCCTTGTTTAAAAAGAAATGTAGATTTTTTTTTTTTTACTTTTTGCCACATCATCAATTGGCTGACAACAAGGAACATCCATTCTCACTTGTATTTGACTAGAAATGCTGCTTCAGAACTGCCTTTCCATTTTCTCTGTGAAGCCTGTAATCCAGGGACAGCAAGCTGCTTTGATCATAGAATTTGCCCATCCACATTCACACAGCTTAGCATCACAAGATGCGCATCATGTGCCTTTCAGAGGCAAAAATGCAAGTGGGAAGGTGGGATTCCAGGAGTGTGTCTCAGGCAAAAAGCCTCACCCCACCACTTCATTATAGCAATACTACTAGTTGGCTACAAGCGTGGCATGGCAACACATCCTCTCCCGTCTGGAACACAAGTTACACAGCATTCCCTTGCCATCCCACTGCCTGCCTTGGGGCATAGCCCTAGCACAAGAGCCAGATCTGCTCTTCCACCAATCTAATTCACCTGTTCAGTAAAACAAACATAAGTAAGCAGGTATGAAAAGTATGCCTCACACCTACTAATTCAAAGGAGGAGACCTGTAAGTCAGGGTGAAAAACACAAGGACTATACTCTGCCAAGTCTCAATTTTCCTGTTTCTTACTTTATAGCTTCATTACTTTTACCTTTTCTACCACTGCTGGTTTTGCCCTATTACATTTTTTGTCCAACAGTAATGCCTAGTACCTTCAACCAAGATAAGCACGTAATGGTACTTAAAGTTCTACCTCCATACTAGAAAACAGGAGAGTGTTACCTGTAGTTCCTTTTAGTTCCCCACTGTGAAGACAGTAGATGCTTGTACTACAGGTTTTCTTCTTTTCCAACTGGAGCAGAGCCTGGTGCTCCCAGGTTGGCTCAACTACTTCAAATATTAACACATGTTCTTAACAGGAAAAGTTTTCAATCCCAAACACAGCTGTTCCAAGCCCCCCATATTGCAGGGCTAAGGATAGGATGCAAGGAGACAACTAATTAGGCAGGACACAGAGATAGCAGGTTTCCTGGGTGGGTCTTCTCTTTCCTCCCTCCCACCACCACTATTCAGCTGAATTGTATTTACAGTCTTAATGAGCTGTGACTACAAAAACCTAAAAGCTTTAAAACTCTTGCTGCTTAATGAACAAGACTAAGAGAGACTATTACCTTTGATTTCAGCTTCTGTAGGAGAGTTCTGAAATTTGAATTCCAGTGCTTTAAGCACAACCAGACTTAAGGCTCTGAGAACAGTTTGGTCAGAACCACCTTGAGTATCACCTCCAGGAGCAGCTTCACTGCCTCCAAAGTAGCTGTCCTTTTCGCTGAGTGGGATCCGATTAAGCCAAGTCAAATTCACAACCTGCAGAACAGCATTACTCAGTGCAAGCACATCCTCATATAAAGATGGGTTTTCTAAGAACAGCGATCCACTTTTAGCATCTTCTCTAGACTTGTAAAGGACACATTTTTTAAGGAGCATAATGAACTTCTTCTTGATTAAATAGTGAACTGATGAGCTAATGAGGTTCAGGACATAAGAAACTTTCAGAAACAATACTCTCTGGCACCTGAGCGGTAGTTCTAATTCAGTTCTGGAAGCCAAAAGTGCTTCAAGCAGATCTGTAAAACTGATCAAATCGTTTGTAGCTTCAGAATAAGGTGAAGTATAGCGTTGACTGTCAAAATGATGGGACAGAATGGAATTATAAAATCCTTCAAGCACAGCATCAAGAGGAGCCAACAACTTCTTCAAAATACCTACAGCAACAAGAACAATGTTATGGAGTTGGGAGTATAACAGAGTCAGCTAAATCATCAAATAAGCAGAAAATCGGTGACTGCGACTTTTCTCAGTTTTTAAGCATGTTTAAAGCACTACATTTTTAATCGGACTTTGTCATCCTCTTTATAAGGAAGGAAGTAGGTGTTCTTCAGAGAAGCTGCCCCAGACGAGATTACAAGTAACACTCCCCCCTCTAGCGGGCACTGCTCTACCGGTAACGTCACCGAACTGCTACAGTACCTGCGCTGGGCAAAGCTCCATCTTTCAGGACGTCCTTGATAACGGCTGTAAGAGTCCACAGGCATTCTGCTACCCGGGTATTCACAGGAAATCCTAAAAGAGTCTTCAAACTGAAGGTGAGCCAGGTGACATTTAACGCGTTCTAAGAAAATTTGATCAAAACTCAATCATACATGTTTTACAATTGCTATGCAAATTACATTAAATCATAATACAATGTTTTAAAATTGTACATTAAAGATTCAAATGTAGGCATAGACAAAACACAAGTAGAAACAATATCTCTGTCCTGTGTCATCTAAGTACATAGGCCTCTATTTACAAACATTAAGTCACACATGCATGCAATCTAAATAATCTATATTTTCCAGAAAGGGAAAAAATCAAACCTCCTAATATCATGTGACCTCCCCCAAATCAGATAATACTGTGGACAGACCATATCTGAATTCCTAATTCCCAGACCCAGACAACTTTAAGAAATACTACAAACATATTTCTGAGAGAAATCTATGTTCAGAGATGCTACTATGGAGGCTACAATATATATTCACCAAATATACAGCAAGTAAAAAAAACTCGATTGGACTACTCAAACAAGAAAATACAGAAAAGCATTTGATTAACTTTCAATAGGTTATCACATATTTTTATCTACTGCATCACCTAGCAGATATCAAGTAACTGTAAAAATATTGATACGCTATTGTTTTTTTGAAATACCTGTACTGCAACCTTAAAGAGAATATTTCTTGTCATCTAGACACATTTTACCTTAAGATAGTTTTGTAAAATTCCAGATTTTTATATGTAAAGACTTTGCACCTCACATCACAAACTTCTGTTACACACCTGATCTCCTTTCTTTCTATGCTCCATATCCCTCCTAATACACTTGAAACACCCTCTTGTAATATTTATTACATCTCTTTCCCATCCATCACTTACAACCCAAAGCCCCTTAAGACACACTTTATGGGGGAACTACCACACAGCATTACCTCGTATAACCTTCAAGTTCCTCCTGATACCGGAGCAAAATACACTTCTACAAAACTCTGTGGTATTTTGAAGGGACTAACGGAATCTGTACGCTGAACATCGGCAGACTGCAACGTGCCTTTCAGAAAGCGAGAGCAGAGTGGACATGCAGGCAACAGACGGAGGAAAGGAGCAGTTCTGATGTCGCTCGGTGGGGCTACTTACGAAAGGAGCCTCTTCAGAAGCACTTTTCAGTTTTACAGCAGTCATATAGTGATTGCTTTTGTGCTGTATAAACACTAGAAAAACTTGGCTCTAGAGCCAAATGGAACAACTTGAAGGCACATATTCATTATGTTATTTTTTAAGCTGTGAAAAGTTATGCCATACTCACCTCTTCCTTCAGCTGGAAATACACAAGAGATGCTAAACTTTTTGAAGCCAGGTGAGATAACAGCCGATCATAACTACTGAGCAGACAAATCTGCAGACATGTAGAAAGAAAAAGGACCTAAGACATGTTCCTTTTTTTTTCCTCCTTTCACAAAAATCTTTCAAAAGTTTACAAAAGCTTACCAATTTTGAGTCAATTTTTGCCTCCTTCAGAAGAAGGACAAAGATTTCACAGTACTTCTGTCTTGTATTGAATTCAATTTCCTGGGACTGTGCTTTATCAGCCATCATCTTGATCAAGGTTAACTGAAGCAGCATCACTTCTCGTGGACAGAACGAGGAGTTCATGTTTGCAAAGCTATTTGATATATCATCTGTTGTAGGGACAACCGCATCTGACATATCAGTGTCCTGATGGCTCCTAATACCACCATCAGTAGATGGCAGATGCATACGACCACACAATTTGTCTCTTTCTGGTGACTGCTGAATACACATATTAAGTAAAGAAGTATAATGATGGCTTTCCTTTGCTAGCGGAATGCCTACCAGTACATCCTTATACATCTGCTGCAGAAGAGAGATCTTCATTATGAGAAAATTCAATATTCCAGAAAATGCTATATGTCTTCACTGATTATTCACGGCTGCTGCAAATCAGGTCTGAAGTTATTTTTATTCAGTAAGAGAAACAGAAGCACTATGAGGCATTTCTCTTCTAAGTTACCTAGAAAAAAACATTTTGCTATTACTGAACTTAATAGATAACTAGAAAGATAACACACGTTTTTAGAGATAATACTACCATTATTAAACTTATTTTGAGAATACTAATTCACTGTTTAAAAACAGTAAATGTGACAGTTGCACAAAACTGTCCCAGCAAGACATTAAAATGATAAAAGAATTACCATGCCGTGAAGAAGTTTACAGTTCCAATATTATTCTTCTGACACCAACATTAATTTGCTAGAACTAACAAAACCAACAATGACTATTACTAGTGACTACTTCTGAAAGATATGAGAACTTGAATCAAATCTTTCTCTACGTTGCTAAAACTACTAAAACTTCATTTCTTTTGCGACAGACAACTCTAAAAACAGGCACAAAGTTTCCACTTCAAATTTTCATCTGAACTGGCAATGTTTATTGCTCCACTAAGGCTGGAAATGGCAACACCTCTCAAAAAAAATGGAAACCAAAGGACAAGTCTTGCCTTCCACTGCACATAGGCTCAAAGTGAGCAGCGTGAATATACAAGAGGGGAAAACTTGGCTCTTAATTTAGGGAGGAGGACTAAAGGATTCCTTTACGTTTACATGTGCAGAACTCTTATTCTGAGCATCTACATCTTGAAATCCCAAAGAGGTTTTCAGATAATGCAAAGGATCAACAATGCCACAAGGCTGGTCTCAAGGGCCCAATGACTGAGAAGTTTATAACTAAAAAAAAATAAAATACTTAAAGTGTAAAACTTAATAACAGCCAACAAAAATACTTAACCATATTCAGGAAAGGGATAAAAAAACATCTTTATCACCATGTCAACGGAACATATCTTTCAAACATAACACTTGAATGTTCACTATAGCTTAAAAAGAAGAGCTATTAGAATGCAAATCTCTCTTTAAAGTGTGAACACCTCAGAACCCACAATTTTCTAACCATTATGTAAATGGCTAGACAGATACCCTACCTCCCCAGAAAACAAAAAGGATATACCAAGAACATCAGGGTTTCTTTTTCATCTATATTAAGAGTGACGCTAGTCTGTAATATTTATCTTTTTAGGACAGTTTTAACATGTTCTCTAACCAGAACTCTTTTAATAAAGAAACCCAAACAAACTCACTATCTTTATCTACTGTGAAGTTCCGAGTTGGACTTATGTTGTTTAAAGGAATTTTCTTTTTGCATGCTTTTTCGATCCTTGTTTTAAGTCTAGCATAATCAACCAGGTAGACTCCTGAAGCCATCTGTCTGTAGTTGGCTTTTATTTAAATGTTACATTTCCCCTTTCTTGCCAATGGAAGAAAACAGCTCAGTCTTCCAATTGGTAGGAAATTCTAAAGATCTTCTCATCTATATATCAGTTACACCTGCATTTATCATCACACCAAATGTTTTAAATTGTTATTGCTCTTTAGCAGAATACTAAATGAAACATATACTACTAAACAATGAAACTATAAAATTCAGTATATGAGGCATTTTTGGTTTAGTTTATGATCTTCACAAGTTTTTAAAATGCTATGAAACATTCAGAACTACACTTTCATCTTTACAATTTCATTTTTTAACTGCAACTGAAGTATGCATTGACAAAATGGCTTCCCAAAGGTACAAAGGATTAGGAGTAGACCAAGATATGCTACCCAGACTCCTCACTGCTTCCATCATCGAGAAGTATTTCCTTCAGAAGAGAATCTAAAATTAGAGAACAAGAAGTTGCCTGCAGGGAGTGATCTACAATTCACTCTGCTGTGGTATTTTTAGGCATATTCAGTAATGGCTGACCTGACAACTCCAAAATGTTATAATACGTTCCTCACCTAACCCTCACCTGATAGAGCTAAGAATCTTCCTTCATCCTTTCCCATATTCCACATTTTAGATGTTATGAATAAATCTGATACCTCAGACAATAAATTCCTTCTTCGTTTGCAGAATCTATTAGGAATTCTACTTGAGGTGGAAATTTATGACCTGAAACCTTGTAAAATTTCTTCAGAAATCACTCTGAATATTTTATATAGCTATTGTTCCTATCTTTGAGTTTTATTTCTTCCTAAATGAATACCTAATAAAGTAAAATTATCTCAACACATTTACTTCTGTGTTCAAGATCAACTTGAATTCTCATCCTACATGGTAAATGAACAGATCTCTCATCCACAAATTCATACGATACAGCAAGACTGTTAAGGCAGAAGGGATTTAGAACTCCTCTAGGACATGCACTATGAAATTTTTACCATCACCACACGATATTGGTTGTGCTTTCCCTCATACCATAATATATTTATATTATACCATTAATTTGCACAACACTTTACAGAAACATCTATAAGATACGTCTCACATGCGACAACAGTTCATGAATAGAAGTCATTAAAGGAAACGACATGCGAGGGGGCTTATTTTGAAGAAATTTACTTCGAAGAGGGGGAAAATGTCAGGCAAAGACTAAATTTGTTTCAGACATAGTAAGAAAGCACAGTTAAAAGCTCAAAGCTGAAGAGTAGAGAAAAGCAATCACATTCACACACAAGAAATTACAAACTCCAACCCTCACTTGTATTATTTATTTGAGTTATTCATGAGAACATCTAAGAAACAATTAAGGTAATACCTCACAGTGCCAGATTCCTGCATAAACAACAGGAAACAGTTCTAAAAGTCTTATATATAGACTGATCAGGCAAAAGACAGAAAGGAAAACTATACAAAAAAAATGAAAATATTTGGTTATACATTATTCTCATGACTACTTTAGTTAGGCTTTAAAAATCAAAACCAGTCATATGGAGCTGCAAACAGAATGAGAGAAGAAACTTGACAGAAAAGGAAATGAAGAACTGGAGAGGAAAACTCAGATGGCAGCTGAAGTCTGTAAGGTTTAAGGACCACCACAAACCAAGCAAGTGAATTTTAAGTGGTTGCAAATGCCTCTAGAATATCCTAAATCACAGTTATAAAATATGTGTATTTCTACAAGGTGGGATAATTAATTTAGCACAAAGTCATAGAAAGCATTGATTTGACTGGACTAACATTGTTGATATTGCATTTTACTTTTTTTTCTAACACAAATGGCTTATGATGACACACAATTACTCAGAGATATTAGTGAAGAGGCATGATAGAGAAAGCTATTGCCATGTCCCTATATTAGTCTCTCCCCGTTATATATACTATTAAATGTTAACTGCATGAGTAGCAACTGGGAGAGAACAAACTAACCAAAAAACCCCTATTTTCATTAAAGAATTAAATCAGATAAAGCAAAATGAAACCACAGTTCATGACTTTTGGGTATGAGTCTCAAGGCTCTGGATCTCCTTGCAATGCAATGGCTGAAAATAAAACATACTTTGCACTACTTGTACCTTGCAATGATTTCATATGCTCACCTCTCAATAAAGAATATGCTTCCGCCTACTGCTGTAATACTGTAGACGCCTCTAATATAATGTCATTTTCTTCCAGAGGTTGCAAATAAGCTCTGCTGCGAGCTTTCCAATCCCTGACCGTTAACTTTGACACTTAAGCACGTCAGATACTTTATCTGCTCTTCTGCAAGCATCTTTAGTCACCAGAGACGGGACTAGACTGACCCAATCCGATCTCTCCGGCCCCTTATTGTACCTC
>NW_009595449.1:0-2457 GCF_000690535.1 Cariama cristata
AATAAATAAATAAATAAATAAAATTAATTGGTAAAGGTGCAAAGGCAGTTTCAGAAATTTGGAGGAGAAAATGAAGGGGAGTAAGGGGGTAAGGAACTAAGGAAGCATTTCCCCCCTAACCACTTTCCTGTCCTCCTTACTCCTCTGGTTGCTGTCCGTGGGAATGAGAATCATGCATGGCTTAAAATGGTCATGATCCTGAAGTAATGCCAGACTTTTTGGTTACAAACTAAAGCTATAATTCAGACTGGGGATTAATATCCCAACAACTGATAAACTAATAAATGACACATTCAAAAGAAAGCTGCTCTACACAGCTTCAAAGCAATCCTGATCAGATTTGGGGCGGTTATGCAGTACCAAAAGCTACAACAATTTCCTTGAAATTTTCTTTTAACTCTGTGTAGGACAGCACAGGGCATTTGAATAAGCAAAAGCTCACTCTTTCAGGCTCACTAAATAGGAGCCGAGCCCATATGTAAGATAACGTTACCATCTACTGGCCTTGGGGAGGAATGCAGCAGAGCCGGGTGAATCCCACCGGCTTTGGTTTTGGGGAGCAGCGAGACGCCGGCCAGCATCCCTTGCTGTCACCGGTGCCTCTCCAGGAGCAGGGACGGGTCCCCAGCAGTCACCCTGCAATGGCCACACACTGGGGACACGGATCCCAACCGTAGTGTTGGGCTCTTTTTTGGATGCTAGGATTGAGAGCTGGCCTTCAAGGCCAGGAGGCTTTTGCTGGAGGCTTACTGGGGAGCACCACCAAGGAGGTGATCCTTGTTGGGGGCATCCCTGATAGGGGAAAGAGCCAAGCTCATGTCCCCCACGCTCCTGTTTGTGTCCTTCCTCCCAAAGGGGCCGTCTCCCCTGCCCAGCTACACTCTCTTTTAGGAGCGAAGGAAATCCTATACCACCACCTTAATTAAAATCAAAGAGCAAAACCAATCTGGTCACTGCTTTGTCCATCCCTAAGACCTTGGCTCCGTCTCCCCTGTACAAGGGGACAGCGAGTGCCGGCATCCAGCCCACCCGCCCCAGCCATGTGGAGACCTCGCAAGCTGCCAGCCCACTCTGCAGAGAAGTGCCTGAGAGGTGGCCAGTGGCATCAGGGCAGGGGGGGTCCGAACCACCTTGCAGCACCCCAAGCCCACCTAGGGACAGGGTGCTGGTTTACGGAAGCATATAGTGCTTGAGTACTTTCTTTGGATCAGGGCCAGCACAAATGGGCACACCAGCATTAGCTCTTGGTGCCTAAAAACGCTATACTGCTCCCTGTACTGTCCACAGCAGGAGCTGGGTTTTTGCTTGGGATCTTCTACACTTAGGAAAAATTGAGATGAACATTTAACACATTTTCTATTTCCAGTCAGAATTAAAAAATGGCAGAGAGTAATTTCTAGCTGGAACAAATGACAATTTTGTAATCTGTCCCAGCTGTCGGAGGAGGAAGAACAATACAACACTGCTCAACATTTTTACAGTTGGAAGAAAAATTAAAAAGTTACTTTAAGCTGATATGTAGAGTACTCTCCCAGCTGTCGGAGGAGGAAGAGCAATACAACACTGCTCAACATTTTTACAGCTGGAAGAAAAATTAAGAAGTTACTTTAAGCTGATATGTAGAGTACTATGCATGGCGAGTTGTTACATTTCAGTTGTCTGGATAATACCCCCGTGCACCAAAATTGCTTTGACAAACAATGCTTCTTGGGAATTGACTGCAATATATCTCACCTCATCAAAATCACTAGCACATCCATTGCTACTTCTCAGCACAAGTATCAAAGCTCAAGGACTGTATATTATGTTAAGCAGTTTAATACTGGATATAAAACAGTGGTATTGGTGCTGGGGAAAAAACTGCAGACTATTTGAAGATTAATACCAGCTGAGGGAGGTCACAGGCAATCAAGGAGTGGGGCAGAATTTAATATTTAACTTTCTCTCTCATCTGTAGTATTTAATCACTTGATTTAATACATAAGTCCTTGATCTTTGATATTTGGAGTACCACAGGAACTGTCAGATTTTTCTGAAGCATCATTTTCCGTTCAAAGGAACATTAGGTAGAAAGGATCGGTCAGTAATTCTCTGGCTGAGTAAAATGCTAGAGAAAAAACTCCAACAAAATAACGTAACTACCCTACACAGTATAGCTGCTGTCTAATTTTCAGACTCCAGGCACTTTCATGTGCTTATACCACCACCGATAGTCCATTCAAGGTGAACCTGCAGAATGAAGCCATGCTATTCAAAATCAGCATCTTCTGTGCATTTGCTGTGAATGCTTAAATTCATAGTGATTTTCAGTGCCGCGGTCTAACTAAGCTCTGCAAGATTTGTGATTTCATTAATTTGTTGGCTTAACACGAGATGCGTTTTCATGGCAGGTACAGATTTATTTAGAGGAAATGGACACCTGAATTGTCAGGCTATTTATATACCTTGTTCTTTCAA
>NW_009595450.1:0-971 GCF_000690535.1 Cariama cristata
AAACTCTTCCAAGTGGCCCTAGCTGATAACAGCTGACTAGTTTCTCCTGGTTTTCCACTAAAAGCATCTTTAGAGGAGGCATTTGGAAGAAGGCAAGGAAGTTGCCATGATTCTTAAATGCACAATCCATGTCAAATTTCTGCTCAGAAGGTACATGTTAAAAAAAAAAAAAGCTGACATAAGTGAAGAAGGTTACTGTTGGGCTCTGTAAGAAAATGAAGGACTCAAACGTGCAGGACTGATCTCAAGCCCTCTCATGTTCCTTCCCAGTTCCTGGAAGCACTAGAGCTATTCTCAAGTCACTTGCTTACGTAGGCTTTGTAAGCTTTGGGTGAGCTTAGTTCACAAGAGAAATGACTTAATGATCACACATCCTCCGGGACCTCTGACTTTCTAGTCAAGCAGCGCACAAAAGTATTTGTGACACACGAGCAAGTGTCTGAGTACAGTCCCCTAAAGCTGTAAGCAATCAGTTCTGACTTACGATTCCAAAGGGTCAACACATTGCTTAGGCTATACTGCACTGTGGACCTTCAATCCCTGACTGTATACTGATAACATGCAATATTATTCTGGCATAGCTAGTATTACATCTTGGGAGCTGGGAAGCCTAAAAATAGACCACTAGCAGTGACTTTGATTAAGAGTTGTGCCTTAAAGGCAACAGACCGGTGTGTTTCTTCCTCCCTTTACCAGCTGAGGTGGAAGCGCAGGAAAGAGGAACGGTGGCACAACTTTGAGTAACTCACTGCCAAGTAAGCAGTGCTAATGCACTGGCTCTTGAATAACCAATGTAATAAAATAGACTGGTTTGTTTACAGCAAGTCCTAATTCAAGACAGCTGAAGTAGCCTCACTAATATTTACCATTACAGGAAGAATTCGGTAATATATTTGATTGCAACTACTGAAAGTCTCCTAAGGGGTACTAGTATCAAAGTCAATACAGTATTCTCATTTCCCTAGGTCTCC
>NW_009595451.1:0-9103 GCF_000690535.1 Cariama cristata
TGATTCTATGATTGTATGATTCTATGACAGATATGTGTTATACATGTTAAAAAACACATTTTTTTTTTTAAGAACTAACAGTAATCAAGGTTCTTTTTAGGTAAAGAAGGAAAAGGAGACACTGCTTTTGGGTTACAATGTGGTTAGATAGTTATACTACATGTGTCTGGGATCATTCTTTGGCACAGATTTGCCTATATCTGTACTGTTTAACTCTCCCAGCCTGTGAAACAGGTGGGCAAATCCAAACTGCTAACTGGGAATGGTCCTTGGTTTGTGCTGACTCCCAAATTGTGTCCAGGATGCATTTGGAAGAGTGCCAGCTGGCTGGGGCCAAAATCATAACAAGAACCATTTAACAGGACAGGTGATCAAGTTCCTGTCCCTGGGAATGTTACCTAGTGCCACTCAATTAGCTAGGATAGAGGTAGTTGAAAAGACTAAACTGATTAGAAAAGAGACAGTAATTCAGTGGTGGTGTTTCATTGTCATATGCTGGCATCTTTGGGCTCTGGAGACAAAATAAAACCATCTCAAGGAAAGTTTTACCAAAGGAAAGTTCTAAAAGACAATTGCAATAGGGAAGAAATCTCAGGCGTCACTGCGAGCAGAGTGAAGATGAGCAGGGGAAGAAAAGATGAGCCCATAGGAATGAGGTATGATAAAACAGCACTTCCCTTACTTCATTCCAGACTATTTCAACAGAAGGGAAATACGGTGAAGAAAAGCTGAAGAAGCAAAATAATTACTTACTGTTGAAGTTTCTGTTGAATGAAACAAATGAAACAATTGCTGTTTCATTTAAAAAATACCCTTTGAATACTGTGTTTGCATTACTGGACTATACAGTTAACCACAGCCTGTTCCATAGGGACAGCTCAAATCAGCTTTCATTTAAACCAGATTTCAAGATCTGGTATCCTGACACTGTATTCTGAATGCAGTTATTGTAAGGAACATTTACAAGAAATAGAAACGTTTTATTAAGAAGTCTTACCAGGAAAGGCAAGTGTGCCACATACATTCTGGAGCCTTGCAAAATTCAAACTTTCCCAGTGAAATGGCAATTGTAAATGATAAACCTCTCTTCAGGTTGAACTGAAGAAGTTGAACAAATATAAATATATGTGTTTTAGAAAGAAATATCAACTAGTCCTCCCCTGGCATGGATTTACCAATGGGGAAAACAAGATGAAGTAATCTATTTGCCACTACAATTTGGGGCAGTGTGGCAGGTACACCCTCCCACCGTCTTTTCAACAATACCAGGAACTTCCTGACCGATGGACCCCTTGGTCACGGGGACAGAAAAGGCAGGGCCCCTGAGTTAACAGACAGGGCCTGTAGCCAATCAAATGCCTTGGTCAAGAGAAGTTTCTAGACCACTGACCATACATGACCACAGATCAGATTCGACCTAGGGTATAAATGGAGCCCCATGGGGGAGGCTATGTTGAGTTGATCCTTCTCAGAGCAGCGAGTCTGCAGTCAGGGACTCTCCACTTAGGTTGGGATGCCACCTAAGGAAACTCCTCAAGGCTGAGAGCCCTCATCTTATAGGTGAGTGACTGCGCATTTTGGATTATCATTCCAAAGCCTGGGGAAAACCCTGAGCTGTTTAGTAATAAATTCCATATGGTATCCTGAACCTGTAGCTTAATGTTTGTCAGAGTGCAGTTATCTTCATTAAGAGCATATTTTTCTTTTACTTTTTTTTTTTCCTTTTTTGTAATCCTGATTTTCAACTTCACTTAGACAAATAAATTCCCCTTTTGAGTTTACCATCTACCTGGTTTGATTGTGCATATATAATCCTTTAGAAATAAACTTTTGACCAAGTCTGGGACTAGGAGTGGATCCAGCTGCACCTAGACTCCTCTCTGAGGAGTCTAGAAAGCAAAGGGGTCCTTCCTGAACCTCATGACTCCATGGGAGGGTCTCCTTGATAGTTCTGTTTGAGCTTGCCTTCTGTGCAGCAAACACTGGTGTGCCTCCACGACGGGTAGCACATGTGGTGGATAATGGGAGAAGACGATTGTGCTGTGACACTTCATTTTACTACTGACTTTAGATCCATATCAGCCAGACTTCTAGGGCCAGCAAATGTCTGGATCATGGGAAGCCGCAGTATCAGCAAGGAGGTAAACAACTAGTGCAAATGCCATTTCTTGCACTATGGCTCTGCACAGTATCAACTACTGGATGTCCTTTGAATAAAGACTGATCTCCAAAGGTGGAGAAGGAGGGTAAATTCCCTCCATATTTACTGGGGCACCAGCTGCGGTATGACAAATGTCTCATCCTGCTCTTGTTAAATGGAAAATATTTATCTACTGAACACCTCCAACGCAGCCTGACAGTGAAAAGAGGACTAGTCATAAACACTGTCTCGCTGAATGAAAATGTACATGTAGGACACAGTGGACACAAAAGTAACTTGGTTGCTCAACAAGTTCTCCCTATCTGGACAAATAAAAAATTTGCTTGAAATGATTGCATATCAGATGTGCCTCACTGCCCACTTGTATCTTGTTATAAGGAGAAGTTGTCACAACATGATGTATATACCCTGTTAGCTTTTACCAACTCCTGTTCAGTAAATTGCAGGAGATAGATAAAGGTCAATTGGTGGCTGAGAAAACCGAGTTTAATCACAAGCCACCTAAGTGAGGAAAGACATTACCATCTGGTAATATATAGTACATTAAACTAACTCTTCTCTGGCCTGTAAAGGTCATTGTAGATTGTATGGCAAAGGTTGCCCTGTGGAAATGCTGACTGATTTTTAATATTGGCTGCTGGTTTTCCTGTAGAGAGTATCAAGTGCCTCTTTGGAGTACTTACTGACACTCATTCCCAATTCAATCATAATTGCCACCCCGTGCCAGCAAAATCAGATGGATTTTTGAGTCCAGCAAAACTAGAAGATGACTAAGGATCCAGGTAATAATCATGACTGTCACTGAATGACTAGATCACCTCTGTCCAAGTTGAGTAATTAATTTGCATCTCTCATCTAGAAACCAAGATAAACCCGTCCTCTTGCCCATGGGATTCAAAGATGGAAAGGGCAAGTTAATGTCATTCACAGAACTGGTCTGAGCACTTGGTGTCAGGTCCACAGTCTTTTAAGTGGTTAACTCATATTACATTACAACTGACTTAAATGTGAGTTAAATAGCTTGATACAGAAAATACATCAACAAACTAGAACAAGTTCAGTGGAGGCCACTGAGATGGTCAGGGCTGGAACAACCCTGAGGAGCGGCTGAGAGGTGAGCATTGTTTAGCATGGAGAAGAGGTGGCTTTGGGGGGACCTTACAGCAGCCTCCAGTACCCACAGGAAGGTCATCAAGAAGACAGAGCCAGGCTTTTCACAGTGGTGCATGGTGAAAGGATGAGAGACAACAAGCTCAGAGACTCTCAAACTGCATACAAGGAGAAACTTTTTTTCCCCATAAGGATGACCAGGCAGTGGAGAAGGTTGCCCAGGTACATTGTGCCTTCTTCATCCTTGGAGGTTTTCAAGGCCCAAATGGATAAAACTCTGAGCAATATTATAGGATCCCATAGGTGACCTAGTTTTGAGCAGGAGGTTGGAATAGAGAACTCCTGAGGTTCCATTTGACCTGAATACCTGATGACGCCATGAAATGGATATGTTGGTGCTGGGTACGCCCTTTGTGTGAGCCATCTGGGAGATGTACAGGTAGGAAAATCTGTCATTCTCCACATCCAGCACACAGAGAAATCATTATGAGACAGGTGTATTTCCGGCAGCTTCCTCAAACTCCTCTGAAAGGGGATACTAGACAGTGATACTTTCCCTTCTGAAAAGAATCCAGTTGATAATTTTGTTTGGCATTTGCATGCATGTCCAATAGTCTGCTTCTGATTGTCATCTTCAATGGCATGAAACGCATTTGGATCACACGCAGTTACAAAATGTATGCAAAGTCCAAATCTTCCCAGTGCTTGTTAGAGTCAGATGCATTTCTAGGAAATCCTGAAAGAAAGGTGTCAGATTTGGAGGGATGTGGTTGAGGGGGCTCTGGTGTCACAGACTGCTTGGCTCACAACAATGGGCTGCAATGACAGAGGAAAATCTTGACATGGCATTGGCAAATTTCTGTGTTCATAATTCCCTCAGCCCTAAAATGAATTCTGGAAGGTTAATCAGAATTTCTATTAGATCGCTAGTATGTAGGAATAGCCACAATCTGTGACAGTAGGTAGACAGAAGCTAATGATGAAGGAACTTTAAAAAAAAAAAAAAAAAAAAAAAAGAAAAAAACAACCAAACAAAAAACTTCAGCAAAAACCCACAACAAAAAACAAACCTTCACTATTTCAGAACTGTGTATTTCTAGAAAAAAACTCTGGGATTTCTTTAAATGGCATTACCAGTAGTTTACACAACATTACCGTTTATGTTCAACTTGTCACAGCTTTGCACAAATGCTCAAAATGAGAAACAAACAAACAAACAAACAAACAGGAGATGAAAAGGCACTACCAGGGCTTAAAAGGAACAGAGGAAAACAAAAGGCAACTATTTCCCAGTGCAGTCCAAGCTCCTTTTTGTCAGATTTAAAGAATTTCATCCAATTCCCCCATTAATCAGCTGATAAAGCGGACCTACATTCTGACACTAAGCATAAGATAATGTCAACATTATTTGCAAACTGATACATTACAGTGACAGCCTAATGTTTATTACTGTCAAATTACTGTCATTTTATTAAAAGGACAAAAACAGCTGGCTCTGCTAAGTACAGCTCTCAGTCCCACTAGAGTAGTGAAGCTGCTTCCTCTTCCCCCATGCTGTTCTCTGTGATGGAGCACAGTATATCCATTCACCTGCAGAGACAGATGTGTTACATGCTAGCTAATGAACAATGCAGGGAATTTTAAATACCAGGAAACCTTTTTATCTGAAGTACCCTTTGGTTTTGGATAGGGGTTTTTTGAGGGTTGTTTTCTTGGTTTCTTTTTCCTCTGAAGCCTTCATATGTATTAAGACAACAGTTTCTTCTCCTAATAGCTATTCTCCCTGTAGTGTTTGTGTTGTTAGGGCCAGATTCTGCTACTCTTACTCAGTTTGAAAAGCTTTCACTGCTGTGTCATTTCTGGCACTTGTGAAGTGACATGCTGTGCAATTTTAGGAAAGATATCACTGTGCCATCTTCTAGATTTGCATCTACTAGTCAAACAGAATGTAATATTCTCATCACCTATGCTTTTCTAGTGTAAAATGAAAACACTTGGTAACAAATCTGGGCTAATTCATTCCATAGGCTTGCAGGCAAACACCCTAAACTTTATTTTGACACTGTTAACAAGGGCATAACAAGAGCTGGAAGCTGGAGACTGCAAAATTGAACCTTAAAATCAGTGACATTTCCTAGAAATAGTACTGCTAAGAGCTGACAGAATACTTACACAAGGAAAGGAAGGGCAGGCACTGTCACTTGTGGCCTTTTAAAGAGTTGAGATCCCTTTATCCAGCTTTGGAAGAATTGTTGGATTTGCATTTTTTGAGGGGGAAAGGACCCCCTCTGCTGAGCCTCCTCTGCTGAATGGCTATGGGCACTAGTAGCAGCAGTGGGGTTTCTTGCACTGCCCTCAATGTATTCGTAACACAGTAGTTTAGCTAAGGCTTAGTCATTTCTTGCAATAGAATTTAATGTGTCAGATTATCACCTATAAAGGTCAGAAGGATTCAACTACATACATAAAAAATGAAGAAAAAAAATCATCAGATGTAGATCTTCTACTGTGCTCCACTGGTTTGTGGCCACAGAACCACTCCGTTTGGTGTGACCCTTGCCTCCAGTGTTTGATTTTACAGTTAGTAATGAGCAAACTGCAATTAGAGTTGATTCAAATGAGAGTTAGAACGACCATTTAAACTTTTCAGAATAAAGAAAATAAACTCAGGACATGCCTCTCTACACATAGGTGAATACACTGCAGAAATACACATTAAACAGCAAGTCCCATAGCAACATACTTAACATGACAGGTGGGAAATGGAAGTGAGCTCAGAGTTAAAAGCAATGGGCTTTGGTTGTCACTAGATCTGTTAAATATTCCTAGCTAAAATACTCTCACCCCCAGTCCAGCTCAGTGTCCAAACCAGGCACCATTCATCTCATTGAGTTTTAGTAGCTAATTTCCAGATACGAAACTGAGGCTTGTGGAATCAACCATTGCAAACCAGAACCAAAAGAAACTTTGTTAGATACCTGCACAAGAAACTCATGCTTTCACCACTTCTTACAGCCTGTTTGACTCCAAATCAGAGGATCTCATATAAAATTTAATGACTTTTAATTAACCTAGTTAAATTTGTGGCTTCGCTTCATTTGGATTCATTATTTGAGGTCCATCATTCAGGGAAGCACTCCACCTCATCCTCCAAGCCAGCAATGACCATCTCGTGTCCTGTTCATGAGACACAACCCTTCTCTCATGTCAGATACCTATTCCACATTGTGGAGATTCTTCCAACCCTGCTCGCAGCAGTCCTTTCTTTAAAAAAGTAAGGCTGCCAAGATGAAGGGGACTATGGAGATTACAGAGCAGGAAGGAGAACCTCATGTGCACAGAGAACCTTTACGTAAGAGGTTTTTTTTGCAGTGAGCTGCATATACACAAAGACAAATCCTGAAGGTCTTGGAAATTAGCATCCTTGAAGTCTGGAGGAGAATTTTCTAAGTTGTCTTGGCTAATACTGAAAACCAGAAACAGTTCATGACTGGATTTTTCTCTGTGACAGGAAGGAGCAACCTTGCATATCACACATGGCTAATCTGGAATGAGCTATCTGCATCCAGGTCACTTCTTCATTGTCCTCATTCTGTGTTATGTGCATTGCCAAGATGATGCATCGTCCTTCTTGAAAACATAGATATTTGGCATATGGTTGTGTTTTGTGGTGTTTTTTTTTTTTTTTTAACATCTCATTGGCATCATAGAATGTTTGCTTTTTATCTAATTTTACCAAAACACTTAGGTCAGATCTTCTTCCGGTATAAACTGTGGAAGTCAGCTGAAAAACTACACTAGGAATAAACACAAACTCAAATTAAATGTAACTTATCTCAAGAACAGGCAAAAGGAGCACATCTGGTAGAATCTTAAGGCTATTTTTTTTTCAATTTCAAATACAAATGACCTCCAGTACACTGAAATTTAATTGCAAACATTCAGTCTGATTTAGTAAGCCTGAAAGTCTGTCTCTTCTAAGAGATCAGTAAATTATTTTTTGGGGTGGGGGGAGGCGAAAAGAACTAGTCATCTGCAGGGATATAATAATTTAAGGACGCATCCCGGCCAATATCCAAACCATGGCTCTTAAATCTGCAGATGTCTGAAAAAGATTTTAAAGTCAAATAAGGCAGAAGATTAGAAGCTCTTTAGTCCCCGGGAATTTCACATGCTTGAAGAACAGCAATTGCTTTGTCTTCTGCTGAAAAGCAGCTATCTCTGGGGTAAAGAGAAGCAGCTGTGTAACACCACATAGCAATGCCACACAGGAACTTGACAGGAATGGAAAAATTGCACGTGAAAGCACAGCAGCATCAGGAACTTTGCTAGACAAACTGTGCAGTCATTACCCTTTCAGATTATTGGGACAGAGATGGGAATTAGGCTTCCTGTACCACAGGGCCTTTAAACACCCCAGTGTGGCAAAGTTTGAAGTTTGATATCTTATTTAAAGTCTGGCAACCATCACCTCATAGGGCCCTTTGGTCTGATACCGCTGCTGCGAGTGCTGTTCTAGTGTCATAACGGCAGATACATTTTCATTCAGGAGCAACATTTGGTTACAGACGGAGTTTGCTGGTACTAATAACTTGGGCTGCTTCCAAAAAGGGTAAAAAAAAGAAAGTAAAAAAGGAAAACAAACAAACAAAAAGAGAACAGGAAAGGCAGCAATTCAAATATGAATCAAAACGTGGGCAACCCACGGAGTCAATGGGGATCTGAACTGAAATAATAAATACCTGGCTCTGGATGAACCTTAGAAGGCTTAGCAATGTGGTTCACCTGCTTCTCAAACAGGGAAGTGCAGGGTGAAAAATTAATGTACTTGCTGGAAATCTAAGACACAAATAACCAGCTTCGTCAGAGGCTTAGGAGGTGCTGATGGGTTTGCCCATAAAGGAATTTTGCTACACCTAATTAGAGCATTGGTAAACGTAAAAGGCATTCAAAGAAGGCATGCTGAAGCAGTTCTTGTGAGGCTCACAAATCGCTGCTATAAACAGGAGGCTGGTGATCTATTACTACTTCACCTAGATTTCAAGTCATCAAAGACATGCTTGTTTTGCACAGCCAACCTTCACACGACCAGCTTGGCTGGTAGGAGTATGCCACCCTGTCGCTAACCTATCGGCCTCTTCAGGAGAGTAAGAGGTGGCCTTCATATGCAAAATTTAGGCTTAAGTGAAGGATTTAGATACAGGTAAACAGACACTTTGGAGTTCCAGTGGAGGCCTGACCTATACTAACAAAAAAACCACCATCTGCAACAACATGGGAGTTAGACCTGCTCCTCTCATTCACTGTATATGGACCCAAGGTCTGGCAGCCCCAAGTACTGAGGCATTCAAACTAGTCGTCTCAAGCTTTGCGTGGTAAGTAATACTTAGATATCTTAATCAAACATCAGTACATGAGATAGGAGCAGAGGACTTATCCAAAAAAACCTCATTTAGAGGTCAATACCCCTTACATCTTTTTTTCTGTTTATTTAATCCCCAAGATATTAGTGCAGCATAGCATTATGAATTACCATAGCAATACCGTAACAATACAGTATTGATCCTGAAGCACAGCATGACGGTTAAGTAAAAAGAACTTGTTATCAGAAATAATTTCAGAGAGTTATTGCAGAGGACTAAGAAAAAATATGTGGCCCTTAAGGCAGGGCACTTGTAGGGCCAGCAGGAGCCAGTCACACCAAAGGCAGTGGGACTTCTGCTCCGGATTCTTTCTGCCATGTTGGAAATGGACAGATCTTAACTACTGTGGGTTACAAATTTAAAATAATTAAAAAACTGATAACTAAAGATTGAGACTACAGTAAATAAG
>NW_009595452.1:0-11724 GCF_000690535.1 Cariama cristata
AGGCGGGGAGGGTCCGGCTCCCACCCAGACGAGCGACGACGATAAAGTTTCACCGACTGGCGACATGGGTGATCACGGACACGCGGGATCAGCCTCCCAGCTGCCTGGCGCAGTTCTCCCAAGCTACAACGTTCTCCTCTTGTCAGCTTGGATTTAAGAAATCAATTTTCCGGGGGTGCCCATTTCACGTAAATCTGATACGTGGTCGGATTTGCACGTGCGCTGAAATAACCTCGTTGCATGCGATAAGGCTGTGGGCTTCGTGCAGAAGGAGTAGTTATTGCTTTTGGTGCAGATCAAAACTCCACGTCAAATTCATAGCGTGTAACATTTCAGCTTAAGTAAACATTTTTTTCTGGATAAGAGGTCAAGCTATTTACATCTTTTATGAATTATTTTTTTTTCTTGGCAACAACGGTATGGGAAGGTCTGAAAGGCTGGAAGGGATTTACAGGGATTGTTTTTCATATGGAGTCCACACAAATTGTTACAGAGACAAAGGAAGAGCCAATGATGGGAAAGTAAAGAAAGAGCTCCTTAGGGGAGTTGAGACCAAAGCATGGAACAAAATGTAATGCGAGAACCGGTATAGGTTATACGCAGCCGTCCAGACTCCTAGGCAGCCTTCTGTACGAGGGGGAGAGAGACAGAAATGTATGTATGTATAGGGTCCATGCGAGTGTTAGACAGGTTAAGCACCTACAGGCTTGACACTGGCTTTTTCTTCCCATCTAAGCTCCTTCACAGGATTTCATCCGCAAAATAAAACCAGAGTTGGACCCATAGAGTTTCAACCCGTCCTATACAGTTGCCGTCCCAAACTCCACACTGAATACCAAAATCCAGGTTCCAAACAAGCAGTCTATACCGTCCCTGGAGGAAAATGCGAAAGAGTCTCAGGAATCGTATGCCTATTAGAGAAATTTGTTAAGATGTCAGCTGAACTTTTTAGTTTTTAAGGCAAGAAGGTATATTTTATCTCAACAGAACCACAATTCCATAAAGGGGATTTTCTCTTCTTCTCACCGTGCCCAGTCCTTTTCCTAAACTCTTCTGGTCTGTAGCAATGAGCTCCGCAGCATAAGCGTGACTTGCCAGGGAAATACTATTTCACTTTATTGGTTGTGAATTTCAGAGTCATCCCAATTCCCTATTACTGGGTTGGCTTCACGTGTAAGCTTTTTTAAATCACTCTTTGCATCCTAGCCTTTGGCAAACAACCACCAGCCCTTGAGCTGCCATCCTGAGAATGAAGCTTTCAGCAGGGAATCCATCATGAACCTTCCTGGAAACTAGTCAATACTCTGAAAATGGAAATAACCCCTTCTGAAACCATTGACACCTTTCTATAGCCATACCTGTCTTGACAAGGTCTTACCATTCCCCAGAAGCACAAGAAGATGCAAACTGCCAGAGGTACCCCAGAACCTGTCTCTGTGTCCGTGCTAGCCCACAGCAAGAGATGCATTACTGTAATTCCTGTTCTAATGTGATGTGATGCACGAGATGTCCCATCTGGGTCACGGTGGGCCTTGGGAGGTTCCCAACGCTGGCACCTTTTCTTTGCAGAGGGCCACATGGGACGCTGCATCTCAAGCTGAAGTACCAGAAAAAGAGCTCACAGATCATACTGGCAAAAAGAATATTTACAAATTGCTACAAACAGCTGGTTTTAGCACACGGGTACTGCAGGGACAGAAGGTGCAAATGGCAACGTACTCATCCTAGTTTGCAGGTGCTCTCTTAATGTTACCTTAGTGTTGGAGCAATGGGAAGTGGCAATCACAGAGGCAGTTTTGGGACTAAAGGTGTCAAGGGCAGATTATTTGGAGCAGTAAGCCCAACGATGGTGCTGTGAAACTGGTGGGACACGAAGATAAACATATCTGTAGTGGGGAAGAGCCAGCATAGCTTTTGGTGAGAGAAATTATAACTCACAAAATCTACCGCAGTCCTTGGATGGAGCCAAAGACTTGGTAGACAATGGAGATCTAATGAATATAACAGATAGGGATTTCCTAAAGGCTTGGACAAAATCCTTCATCAAAGGCTCTTGAGGAGAGTAAGGAGCCATGAAAAATTACCTGGTTTAAGGAAAGAAACCACAATGGCCAGATAGGGGTGGTCACTCTCCACAGCGGAAGGATGTCCAGAGGAGTTTGGTGGAGATCTGTGCAGGGGTCTGTGCTGCTCAGCATCTTCATCAATGATGTGGAAGTGGGCGTGGGTGGGGAGGTGACGATGGTTGCTAGTGACAATGAGCTGTTTGGAAAGGCTGATCGATGGCAGTGAACTGCAGAAGGACCTCAGGACGTTCAGTGATAAAATGACAGATGAAATTCAGTAGAGATAAATGTAAGTGATGACCCTCAGAGGAAGCACTCCTAATGTCATGCACACCGTGATGGGCTCTGAACTGACTGTCACCCCACAGGAAAATGATCCTGGGTTATAACAAGAAATTTGACGAACTCAATGCTGAGCAGCAGTCAAAAAAGCAAATAGGTGGGTAGGAGTTAATGAAGAAAGAGGAAAATGCTACTGTACAGTTTCCTGGTTTGCTCTCCTCTTGAACACTGTGAGCAGTTCTGGTCTCTGTTCTTACCAAAGAACTAATGATCAAAGGTATGGAGCATTTTTCACCTAGGTAACTGGCTAGGCTAGGACTATTCAATACAGTGTTTCTATACAAGCCTGGGGCTCAGGAAGTTCTGGACCCGCAGCCTGCGGCAGGCTTGGAGAGTTTATGGGAAAATATCCCTGTACACTTCCCATACCCTTGGCTTATCATCCACCATTGGCTATGAGAGAGAGAGGATGCTGGGTGGGCTGGTCTCCGCATCTGACCCAGCACAGCTTTTATGTTCCTGCATTCATCTTTTTTCCTTCACAAAATGTTTTCCCAGGACTCCCCTCCCCACTCCCCTCCTCAAGGAGATTTGTTAACCATGTAGTGATGGTTTGATCTGGAAGCTCTCAGGCTGGGCAAGCAGCTTCATAATGGTTAGCATCTGGAAGTGCATCTTCCTCATCAAAACGGCTCAGCCATTTTCTTGTAATTGCCTCCTCGGAGCTTGTTTGGAGGCTGCTTATCAAGTCCCATTGTGTTGTTTTCCTGCTTGTTTTTCCAACAGCTGCCTATTAAATTAAGCTCCTATATTCAGACAGGAAAGCCCAATAACCAGCTGCCCAGAGCCTCTCTAAGTAGGACACATGCAATAGTCATCCCGTAAGACAGATGAGCATCCAGCCCTGAGAAGGGGAGAACATGGGTACCAAGCCTGCCTGGAGAATAATCCCTATAATGCCTTGTAACAGGAGGGGTTTGATAGGGTTTGTTCACTGGATGCAAGACTAAACCAGGACTTTCTCTGTGCTGAGGGAAAGAAAATGAGTTTCTTGTTCTAAATCTGTAAGAACATACTCGATATTGTTCAACGTTAGCTTCTCACTAGACCCTGTACATATTCTCTGAGCTCAATCTGTGTGAGATCAATACTGTCTTATCCCTGGGGGAGAGTTTTTATGTGTCTGCTCCAGTGAAACTTAAAAGGACACTCTTGATTCAGCTGAGAGTAATGGAATATGGAACTCATCCCCTTATAAAAAAATAAAATAAAATTGATTTTGGAAGAAAAAAGCCGTCTCTTCTTGAGGTTATAGTCTTTCATGTTGCACAGATTATCTGCTCAGCAGAAAAATGGGCTGTAGCTTTTATTTAATTGTTGTTTTGGTCTAAGCTGAAGACTTGCACCAAATGAACAAAACCACACTCTGAGCTGCTACCACCATACTGCTCCGCTGGAGCTTACGGGAAGATTTCCGTTGACTGTAATCAGGGCTGATTTTATCTCAACGATAGGAGACAGCGTTATGCTTTTTGCTCTTTCTTTGATATGAGGCTTTTAGAGTACATAGAGGACTTTTGGCGGGTATCTGAGCTTGGAGGTTCTGCTTGAAAACAAACCGCACCCTAAGCCAGCATTATCTCTAGCAGCGCCGAGCCGAATCTCGCCCCAGGATTCACATCAGCTCCCAGCAGCTGGCAGGGGGAGGCGAAGCTTCGGCATAATGTTTCATAGCCTCAAAAGGGAAAATAAATGCATTCCCAAGGCAGGACTCAGCCGTGCCTGTGTTGGCTGGGAGCGTTAGCAGAGACTCAGTGGATTTAGGCCCTGATTCTGCAAAGTCCTTAAGCTTGTAAGGAATTTGTAATTTGCTTGTAAGCAAATTCCCATTCGCTTCAATGGCATTTAGTCACATGCACATAAATGCTTTATGGCGTACAAGCGGGTTGTACCTTGGTGGAGGTGGAGATATTTAGCCCAAGCAACCTACTTCTTTTCCAGCGTGTTCAGAGAAGGGTAAAATGTATGAAATAATTAGAGAGCAGATTGTGAGACGTCTTGCAAACAGCTACTGCCTCTAGTTGAGGTCTTCCTTCAGACCTGCTCTGTCCAAGCCCACTCTCTGCTGGGAGATGCTGGGAGAGCGCAGCTTCTGCCAGCCGCTTCCCCTGCACAAACCACCGTGCTCTGCGGGGAACGGATGCCTTAGAAGAGTGGCAGTGAGATACAGAGATCTTGCAGGTGTGCTGCGGCTATAGGAAGCCATTAATAATCTCAGTGCCTTGGCCAGGGTCTTTCACCCTGCACCTCTCTGCAGCTCCTGCGGTTGCCTTCCTCCCCTCTCATCTGCTTTCTGCCACTGCCAGAAGCACCTCATGCTTCCCTTGCCATCCATCCTCCTGGCTGTCTCCTACAAGATGCTGTGCATGTGGCCATGCCGTGGTTTCGATCGTCTTGCGTGTCTTCAGCAGGCTCCTGCCACGCAGCTGCTGACTGCTCGTGAAGGCAAGGGTGAATCCTCTTCCCCGGATCCTCCTGCCAGTGCTGGGCTTCACTCGCAGCCATGTGCCAGAGTCAGATGCTGGATTTGAGGGAAAATATGCTGCTCAGGGTGGGTTGAGGGCACTGTCTCTTTCCTCCTAGACTCCTCAACCCTGCTAGAAAACATTCCTGATTAGGGAACTGTAACTTTGCCCATGTCTTCCCCCCCCATTCCTGGAGATTACTTTTCTTGCACTGAATTGCTATCAAAGATACCAGACAACACCCTCCCGGCCCCGTTTCAAGGTAGACAGAGAAAATTTTCAACGAATGAAAGTTCAGTGCCCTGTTATCTTCCTCAAATCCAGGGTTATTTATCTCGCAAAAAAAAGAGGTAAGGTGAGGGGTAGCGACCAGGGAAGAGGTGAAGCAGGAGGAAGAGGAGAGAAGCGGTGGGAGAGGGGGGTAAATCAGTGCTTCTATCTCAAGCCCAGAGACGGCTGCAGATTTACACCAGCTGTTGCTTGGGCTGTCAGAGAAAAAGGTTTAACAGGCATGCGTGCATACACAGCCTACAGGGAGAGCTGCTTTTATTTGCTCACATCTAGCAGGGGTTGAATTTATTGCCTTTGCAGAGGGGCCAGCAAAAAGCCAGGGCGTCACTTAAATCCCATTTAAAACCTCAGATTAAGGCTTTGCAGGAAGTGAATATGGAGAGGTGGAAGTGGCCTGGCCAGACGCTGGCTCCTTTGCTTGAGGAAGTGGGCTAGAAACCCACCTTGCCATGATGGCCAGGGAGCCAAGTGAGGCTGTTGCCTTATCAGTAGAGCATCCTTTGCTCCAGAGCTGTAGCAGAGACAGAGTGAGGAAGTGCCAAGTCACCTTAGGCTCATGCTGAGCTTCCATCCTCTTAATGTAGCATAAAACAGTTATCCCTCGGGTCACCACGTGGGTCCCAGCCCAACTCTGCCATCCGTTAGGGAGAGCTTATCTGATAGTAATTAGGAGCCCTCATCAAGGGCCTAGCTGCATTTGAAATATCTTAATCCTCCTGATTTTTGATACAATTCAGTCTTCTAAGCACCTATCTTACTTTTGCAAGATGGCTAAGCCAATTCTTGGCAGTGTTTGTCCCTACTGACTCAGCCAAGGTCACACGTGGAGCCTGTGGTCAACCTGGGAACTGCTCCCAGATACCCCGAGTCCTGGCCGAGCGCATTAAATCATAAGACCGTCTCTGTCTTGCTCGCTATTTTGGTCACCCTGATTTGTCCTGCATCATTAAATTTTTACAGCGCCTGACTCCAGATGACTTCAAGTTTGTGCCTCCTGTCTCCAGTAAGTGCAGAGCTAAGAGGTTTTTCCTCCCAGCACAAGCGCTGGAATGTGAAGACTCAGCGACCAGCACAGGCAGGAAAATTTCTGCCATCCCTGACGGCTGTGTAACTGGATGTACATGCTCCCGCTATCTTTCAAAGCATCAGTGTGGCTTTTGCAGGTCCTGATACTGTATTTCTTTCTAATAAGCAGAATTAGGGACAGATCTGATACAAGACTTGAACAATGATGTTACAGTCAGCAGGACAGCGAGTACTGTCGCATCCCCGTCGAGAGATCGCAGGGCAGGCATCCTGTGTGGATGGAGTGAGCACAGGACTGCTCCACGCTCCGTGCTCCATTGCTGGGCACTCCTGGGGTGACATCAGTGCCCTGAGATCATCTCTCTTGGCTGAGTATATTTGCGTACAGGTTTTCCCTGGAGGGCTTCAGGTTGCTCTCTGGTTGCGGTTTTTCTGCTGCAAGGACTTTCGCAGGCTCACGTGCCCTTTTCCATGGTACCCAGATGCTGCTCCACGCCAGGGTCTCTGTGCTGCCGTGGCTTCATCAGCGCGTCAGAGCCACTGTGCCGGGAGAGGTGTTTGTGATGGGCAAGGAGAGGTATTGCAGCCACCTCTGGCTGCTCTGGGCTGCACCCACAGGAATAGCCCTACTAGAAAATTTTCCTGGCTGGGCATGGTGTTGGACACCACAGGAAAGCTTCTCTCTTTCCTCTGCTCAGCCTTTTTGCTGATTGCCCAAGCACATAAACCTCTCCTCCTCCTCCGTCCATGTTGCAATAATTTGAGGTCCATGCACAAGGCTCTGGCCGATATCCTGGAGGGACTGATGTTCTCACTATGTAAAAATTGTCCATGGCTCGTGCTGCTCGGATGTCTCAAACTCAGATTGCAGCCTTAGGAGAGCACCACCTCCCCAGCACAGAAGGAGCCCTTGGGAGAGCAGGGGTGAGTGGCTCTGCCGTGTGGTGGAGGGCTGGGGGTGGTAGGAGACATGGCAGTGGCAGCAGCCTCCCTGAACCCCCTGCCCCGGCGAGCTGGATGGACCCTGGCCATACCCTTCCTGCCCTGAATCGATGGTGACACAAGGGTGTTGCCAAGCTGGCAGGGAGGGAAATCATGGTCACACCAACAGCAGGGGGGACCTCCCCAGTTGCAACTTCCTTAGTCACAGCTGGATTACTAACCCCATTCTTATATTTTCCATGGGGGTGGCATGAGTAAGAGCTGACTCCTAGGGCTGGTTGTTGCCTCCAGAAACCCTTAAGGACAGACATGCCGATGGGACTGTCAGGCTGTTTAAGTTTTGGGCCAAATCAGGGGAGTCAAATGGGATAGTCAAATAGGAGTGGGATAATGATGACTCAGGCACAGGACAGACCCAGCCCAGGGGGGCCGGGGTGTAGGGGGCTGCCCCAAGCATCCTCCAAGGCGATGTCACTAGGAGGGGATGGGCATGCATAGCTCAGCCTTTTCCACCATCTCTGAAACACCTCAGTCCCTTCAGAGATTATATTCGGGATACGGACTTGTCTTGGAGAAGAGCCCCCAGCTTCTGCAGCAAGCCTGTTCCTGGCTCTCCCCGTTTTCATCCATGGGGTGAGTTGGAGGTGGGATCAGGTCTTGAGAGCATTTTTACACCTCCCAGATACCTGGCTTATGTATAAGGGACAATGCAAATGATGAGCACAGGTTACAGGTTTCAGGGCTCAAATAGACGCCAAGTCTCGCAATCTCCCGCAGCTCCCAGCTGTGGGTATCACAGTAGCCCTGGGCTCCTGGCTCCAGCCTCCCTGCAGCTGGCCAGGCGTTTGCAGTGCAGGAGGTGGGAGATGGCTGCCCCTCAGCTCCCTCCAGGTCTGCAGTCAGGGTCTGCCCCCAGACCCCGGGGTGATTCCCCTCCCTGTGCAGACCTGGGAAGGGAAGGAAAAGGCAAGAAGAACTTTCCCACTTGGGCTGAGACGATGGGAACGAAACCTCGCTCGCCCGGCACCATCTGCCGAGGCGGTGGGAACGTGAGCTCAGCCCCTAGGCAACTTAATGGGCTTTTAAGAAACCCCTTTGTATCGGATTCATTCTTCTTCCCAAAGCTTGCTGGCTCCGCTCCAAGGGGAAACCTTTGATTGTGCAAATACACCACAATTATCATCCCGAGAAGTCTCAGCTATTGGGCTCCCCACCTCCGAAACATCAGCAGGATGCTGGAAAGGTGCTTAAATAATTTCATCCTAAGAAAGCCTTGGGCTGTAACAGCTTCCCTGTTGCTCAGAAAAAGCCAGCCCTCTCCCAACAGCTTGCCTCCATTTTTCTTCCAATGATACCGTCACTAGTGGAGGCAGGGCAGGCAGCGCTGCGGAAACCAGGCCACCGGCGTTCCCAGTGATTTCATCAGTCCCGAGACCCGGGCTTGCAGTGATTTATGAGCTCGCAAGAATCTCGCCGTGGAGTTATCTCCCCCTCCCCGCTTTTTATCGCTGTGCAGATAGGGATTCAGCGATAGAGCTCTTTAGGTACCGTAGCAAGCTCGATCTGTTTGACAGTTGCAAATATTTTTCTCCAACATTGCACAGGTCCATGTGCACAGGCTGCTCTTGCCAGCGTCGCCACCACCCAGCACCGAGAAGCTCAGCTTGGCCTGGCGGAGCCCAAAACTAAAAGCTTGTCAAGCACAGGACCCACTCCCTGACTCCTATCCCTTGCTCATGACCCCCTAAGCTCTCCCATCTCCTCAAGGTAGGTTTTTATTACTTTTAATTTTCAAGGGGATTTAGAGGAGTTAGGTGCTCTGCTTCCAGGAGGAGCCCAGCGTTTCTCTCCTTGTTGAAATCCCCCTTTCAAGCAGGTCATCAGTATTTTTCTGCAGCTGTTTTTCTTAGTGGTCTAAATAAAGCTTTCAAGTTAGGACTCATTGATGTGAGGCCAGATTCAGAGGCTGTCAGTTCCTTTGTGTAGTGTCAGCTTGTCTGGGGGTGTTTTGTTTTATTTTGGGATGGCTGCTTGCTCCTGGGGTTTGCTGCAAAGCTCTGCATTTAGCAGCCCCCTCTTGCCACGTTTTCCCACTTGCCAGTGACGGTATAAGCTCACAGCGCTGCTGAATCCAGCCCCTGCAACTCCCTTGCACTGTGCCTGCCTTTCTGCAAGGGCAAAGGATTTTGCAAGCAAGAATTTGCTCTGGCCATGGGATCACCCTCCCTTTGCTGTCACCGGAGCCTCAGGGAGAGGTGTGCTTCACTCCGGCTAAGCAGTCAAAGCCAGTGTCCTTCCCAAGCTGCAGTCGCAGGCCTCGCAGCCCCGGGACACAGATGGAGTTTCATCCTCATGGAAATTAATTATATGGGGAAGACTGATCCCTTTTGGTGACACATAGTTATTGCTATGTGGGTCCAGCAGCAGCTGAAAAGGGGGCTGAAACAACGTGGCATCCCCTTCTCTTCCCCATCCCTGTCGTGCCTCCATGTGCTTGCCCTGTCCACATGCCACTCGCTTGGTTATGCTGGCCAGCCAGTTCCCCAGGCCAGCCCAATATGAAGGCAATGGGAGTGCAGGAGGCTGAGCCAGCTCTGCCACCAGAAGAAACATGGACCCACGGCTTAGGGACCAACACAGCTCACCACAGAAATCTATAGGCAAGCAACAGGCTGAAACCAAAAATCTACTCCTATCCTTTATCAAAACCACTGCTGCTTACTGAGGATGCTCTAGGCATGATTCAACACTCATTATCTTCATTGAGCTGGAGATTAGGCTGCAATCTTTCCAGATAATAGCTTTATTAGCTCTGTATTATTCTTTCTACATTATTTATTTACACTAAGTCCAGAACACTCAAAGCTTTCACTGGGACAGTAAGATCAGTTCAGCAGACAACATTTTATGCTGTGTTTTTTACACTAGCAAAGCTCCTGTGTAGAAGGAGCTATCCCAGGCCAAATGTGACCTTGCCGATGAGTGCTCTTTCGCTCAAGGAAGATGTACATGTTATGAATGCCCCACCAGATGCTAATAGTGAGGGAAAGTAATTTCCTAGGGCTTCAGCACAGGCAATGGGCTGTTGTGTCCCTTTACCTTCTGCACTGGGCAGATGGCTCTGCCAGGGCTGCTCCTGGCCAAGGGACAACCAACGCCTGTGGTGCAGCTCACCAGGGGCTCTTTCTTGGGCTCTCATGACCCGTCTGCCTCCAGCCATCCATCCTGCTCCAGCACAGGCTGGCACCAACCCTCTTTTGGCTGGGACAAGCTTGCACTCTCTCCCAACTCTCCTGAAGGAAGGCCTGGAAAAGAAATTAGACTCCACTAATTACTGATTTAATGATAGTTGCATGAGTGCCTGGCTTTGGCCTTGCTCATCAGCAAAGACAGCACGTGGGCCACTGCAACTCCATGGCAGCCCAGTGTACCAATCCTGGGTACAAGGGCTGGTTTGAGTCGTCCTTCGGAAGGGCTGCCTGGGAGGTCCTGCTGTATACGCTGGTGAAATTACCGAGCCCAGATTTTCCTCTGACATGGCGTCACTGCAGAGAATGACTCTGGGGGATGACAGCAGATGAGTCTCCATTCACCTTTCCCCTGTCCTTGATGACCTTGGCATGAAAACCACCTCTCTCTTGGCCTCCCACACCTTCTCGGCCTCCGCCTCTCTCTTGGCCTTCCCCACCTTTTTTGTCCTACACCTCTGTCGGGGCCTTCCACACTTTTTCATCCTTGCACACCTCAATCTTGGCCTCCCAGACCTTTTCAGCCTCCCACACCTTGTCAGCCTCCATGTCTCTCTTGGCCTCCCCCACCTTTTCAGCCTCCCACTCCTTTTTGGCCTCCACCTCTGCCTGGGCCTCCCACATCTTTTTGGCCTGCGCATCTCTCCTGGACCCAGCAAAAGGAGGATCAGAGAGAGTCTCCATCATTTGCTGAATGCAGAGGGTAGTATAGTGACAGGGGATGAGGAAAAACAGAAGTGCTCAATGCCTTCTTTGCCTCAGTTTTCAATACCAAGACCAGTTGTCCTCAGGATGCCCAACCCCCAGAGCTGGAGGTTAAGGATGGGGAGCTGAGCGAAGCCCTCATAATCCAAGAGGAGATGGTTAGTGATTTGCTGTGCCAATTAGACACTCATAAGTCTATGGGCCCCGATGAAATTCACCCCAGAGTAACGAGGGAACTGGCAAAAGAACTTGCCAAACCTCTTGCAATCATCTACCAGCAGTCCTGGTTAACTGGAGAAGTTCCAGCAGACTGGAAGTTAGCAAACGTAACGCCCACCTACAGCAAGGTTCGGAAAGACGATCCGGGGAACTGCAGGCCTGTCAGCCTGACCTCGGTGCTAGGGAAGGTTATGGAACAGATCATCTTGAGTGCCATTACAGAACACATGCAGGAAAATTAGGGGATCAGGGCCAGTCAATATGGATTTATGAAAGGAAGATCATGCTTGACCAATCTGGTTTCCTTTTATGACAAAGCAACCCACTTGGTAGATGAGGGAAAGGCTGTGGATGTTGTCTGTCTAGTTTTCAGTAAGGCCTTTGACACAGACTCCCACAGCATCCTCCTAAATAAATTGG
>NW_009595453.1:0-10905 GCF_000690535.1 Cariama cristata
AAGAAGCAGCTTGAAGGAAAAAACCCAAACAAACCCAAAAACCAACTAGTCCAAGAAACAGTACAGAGAACCTAATTATTTCAGTTAATTACTTCTGAAATAAAATATTCTTGACATGTGTAAAGGTGGGAGCTGATGACACATGGTTTATAGCTTTTTCATTTTCCTTTTTTTTTTTTTTAACGTGTTACAGTACTGATTAAATAACCCTATGTAGAGCCTTTAAGAGTGCCAAGAATCTGGAGTTTCATGTTCTTGTGCTAACAGCATTGGGCTGTGTGTTGGGGGATGTGTTTGTTTATTTTTGTGAAAATGAGGGGGGGGACGAAAATGAAGAGTGTGCAGCCCTTGAGCTCAGAACTCGGAGACTAAAGATGTATTTCAATGGGAACAGCAGATTGCTACCTGAGCCTGTGGACATCATAGGAGGATGCTGGGCCGTGGACTTGTGGTTATGTCAGGCCACTGTTATGGGTTGCTGCATTCAGGCAAAATCTTTGGCAAAATATCAGATTATAAAACAATTCTGTTGTCAGTTTTAAAGATTTTTGGATGAGCTGGGTCACAGTCTGACTGGATGAGTCACAAAAGAAAAATGTTCTTTCTGCGTATCTGAGAATGAGTAGAAAGAGAGTTTTATAGCATGCCTTTTGAGATGGGAGGGACATGAAGTCAAACTCCAGGACAACTAGAAGTACACACCATTTTGGTCCTGGATTAGTAAACTCTAGGTAACACAGGAGCCACTTCTCACCACACCAAAAAGGGGCATTGATGTGGCTTACCCATTTGCCTGCAAAGGAGATGGCTTCAAATATTTCTGGCTGCTCAGTGAGGGATCAGTGAAGTTCTTATAGTGCACTATGGTTAAGTATAGGCATGACTAAAAGGCGAAATAAAACTGTAAAAAAATCATCTCTTAACTAGAACTGAAAAATAGTTTTATCAAATTATTTAAGAGTGTGGGAATGATCTCTTATAAGTCTGCAGAAGTCTTTTGAAATATTATTTCCTGTACACTCATTAGAGCAATCTGGTAAAAAGAAAAGATGATTACGTACATAATTTAGGAAAAAGATAAGAACTTGGATGTTTCAAGCAAAACCGAAAAGTTTGTATTAGTCGATCGCTATGAAAAGAGAAAGTCATGCACTTACATTTATACATTTGCAGGAAATCATTTTGTGGAAGTATCACTTTCAATTTTTAGACTCTTTCCAGGAAAACTAGGAAACTTGGACAAAGTGATGGGCCTGACTGTACTTAACTTTTAGAGCTAGCTGAAGTTCACTTTCCAGGAATTTCCACTGCCCACGGATGATAAAGAGACTTTCTATCCAGGTGATTCCCAGTAGCGCAAGACTGGACATGAAAATCATCTCCATGAAATATCCCACATACATACAGAAAAATGAAAACCCAGCTAGGTTCTGATTGCTTTTTACGGTTTGTGAAGTGAAATGAGGCTTTTGGCAAAGAAACCATCCATGAATTTAAAGGGATAGAGAACCCACTCTACCAGTCCTGCATTTACAGGTCTTCTGTTTGCAGCGTTGTCCTCTCTTGTGCTTGGTTTGCACTGTAGGAATGGCTTCTGTCTCCTGTGCTGGTTGTGACATTTTATTATCAGGACTTCAGTGATTTAAATATAATATCACATGCATCACGTTATGATGCGCGCAAAAAAATACAGTTGGTTGCCCTTACCTTGCTTCTGCCTGGGGTTGCTAGAGGAGCGAGGCTCACGGGTTTAAGCCCTTCGGTGCTTAGGCACATACCTGAGGTCTTAAATATGTTGCTTGTTCTGTCGCTCCTCTGCTATTTAATGGGAGCCATAGCGGATTATGCAGCTTTAAGACCGGTGCAAGCAGCAGGGCTTGCACAGAGGGAGGTGCAACAAACCTGTGAACCCTACATGTGCCTTTTTGCTGCAAACGCACTGCCTATATGCAAGAAATTGTCTCTATGTACGGAAAATAATAATAGTTTAAGCTACATCAATTACAGTTCAGCTGCCACTACAACTGCATTTTCCAGTTAGTAAATTGCAATATGTGCGAGGTCGTAAGTCCTTCTTTGCTCAGGTCAGCGCTGCGAGAGGAGCCACAGTCGGACCCGCAGCCAGGACCAAAGGGAAGCGCCGCTCGGAGCACTGCAACGAGCCTGGCTTCTCCTCTCCTGGAGAGGTCAGATCCCTACCCCAAACATATGTACGCTTTTCTTGAGCAAATTTTGTTGACGTCTGTTTGCTAAACGAGTGTAGTCCTAGATACACAAACCGCCGCATGCTTTTAAATCAAAACCGGTGTGGTGCTGATGATTCACTCCACGCAGCTCTGCCCAGCCAGAGTGATTCTCTTCTGATATTTTTTTTTTTTCCCCTCCCATGAAATTTCAGTTACTGACTGTTGAAATATTACTGAGTTGTATTGTTTTCAGTGGGGACTCCCTCTTTTTATAACGTGCTAAAGTATGATATTTAGTTACTGGCTTGGTACATTGGAGATGCAGTTTTAAATTTATGTTCTCCTTAACTTGGAGGTTGGTAGTGAAAAAACACACTCTGCATCTAAAAGGATGGCTCTTGTTCTGGGTGTGTGTTATCTGAAGACCCTTGTACTATCTGCGTGGAGGAATTGAGGACTTTCAACTTTGGAGAAGCAAAAAAAAAAATAAAAAATATCAGACCACTTTAGTGGCTTTTTTGTTTTGTTTTTTAACGATCAGAAGTTTGGGGTTTTTTTTGCAGTCAAATGGCATTTTGAGATGATGTAAATTGCTGTAAAGGGAAATTCATTCCACAGATCTGCTCTTGGATCCTACTGCGAATTCAGGATTGTATGAGGACTTTGCATTTGTATCTGAACTTGAAGTATTGGTGTTCCAACAAGGCACTGTTGGGGAATGTTGTCATTTTTTTGGATAGAAATTTTTCATGAGGACGTTGTTGTTGTTCCTGCTGCTTTTGCTCAGCTTTTGTATCCATTTGCAAAGTCATACAGTTTACAAATAATTCAATTTCTAGAGGAATGAAAGCTACAGAGAATTTTGGTGTCCTGATTCCACATTTTGGATAAATTTTTACTTTTATTCTCTCTCTCTGAATTTGCTAATAACAGATGCTTGAATTCTAGTCAAGTGAAAAATTCCAATTGATTTCAAAAGAAGTTGGATTGGATCCTAGCATCAGTTTGGCACCTAAGAAAATACAAACATATGCAAGGGCTTCACTTTGAACTGCACTAAAAAATAACATAAAAAAAAAATCGAACAGCAAAATTTTGAAATTACCTTTTTAGAAGAAAAATCTTCAAAATTTACAGACTTTTCTGATAGAAAAATTAAGATATTGCTTTAACAGCTTTGAATGAAAACTTGAATAAAGGCCATATTGTCTGTTTTTTGAAGGAATTGCCTTTGATCTCATCATCCCACTTTTTGTGGGTTTTATATTCAGTAATACTTGGTTCTGAAGACACCATACTTTGACTCGGGATTCCCATGTATATGTTTGATTTGGGTTTACTCTTGGAGTGTCCTGTTCTAGTTGGGTTCAAGCATATGGTTTGATTTTAAGTGACGTGACACCATTTCTTACATACGCACATTACTCACTCATCATGCAAGTTCAATAAAATTATGGCATCTTTTATTTTTTTATTTAAAGCTGACGAAGTCATACTTAAAACCAATCTAGGAAATTACTTCATTGTCAAAATTATTTCCTCTGATCATTTCTATGCTTTAATTTTATATTATTCTTTCTGTAGCTGTGGTGGAGAACTTTTACCACTGGAATGAATGGGAAAATGACATCATAGTAAAATGTCATGTTTTTTCAGCTCTTAAATGGCTGAACTACAATTAATCAAAATTGGTGTGATTTTTATGAAGTGATATGACCAATAATTTAGGTTTTTAATTGGTACCTGAAAAGTCTTTTTTTTTTTTTTTTTAAGGCATGAACATTTAGATATAGGTTGTTTTTTTTTTAAGAACAGCACAAACAAAATATTGTCATGCATTGCAAACGTCAAATGTAGCCTCTATGGTATGAAATGGTAAACATAGCATGGTTAAAAGATGCCTATTTTTCTTTGCGCTATCAGAGAGGATGTCGTGCATAACTCTTTGCAAAAGATAGCTTGTTTTATTTTAAGTTGCACTAAGCAGAGTACGGGATGGCAACCTGCCAATTAGTGATCCATTTTCTCAGAAACCTGGTTTGAGGCCATGCCAACCAGTCACATACATCTTATCTTCAGCATCATAGTGCAGTCTCGTAATTCGTGCAAAATTATGTTTGACGTTAAATTATAAACCCTTAGTGTAATAATAAAAAAATAAATAACCTAAAAGCAAATTAAAAATTATGTTTTCACTGGAGCAGGTTATAAGCCCACTAGAAATGTGAGCTGTAGTCATCAGTCTATGGGCAAAATTCCATTTCTCAAGGGTTTTTTTTTCCCTCTCTACCAAGCAAGAAAAGCTGCAATTCAGAAAATTAAGTTTAGTTAGTCCAGGGGTATCTTTGTGGTTTTTTTTTTTTAATTTGAGGTGATAGATATGACTATTTTTTTTTAATTAAAAAAAAAAGTCAGATGTGGTGCAGAAGGGTGTATCTCTGTCCCATCTCTACATATCATGAAAGATTTAGCTTTTTTATTTGAGAAAGGGGGCTTCATTCACAAATAGTGAAGAAAGAAAGCAAATGCTGTCCAGACATTGTCCCACGTCCAAAATCTTGTAGTGCGACCTGTTGCAATGGTCCAGTGCCATCAGCTGCGGGCTTTGGGAAGCAAAGCTTCCTTGCACCCAGAGATGAGATGCAGTACCTTGCTTCTTAATGTGTCTTAAAGGCTCACAGATAACCATTGACTTGCAGAGGCTGAGAAAGAGAAGACAGAAATATTGGTTGAAAGTAGAGCTAACTGGAGGGATGAAAACTATTTTTTTTTTTTTTTTTAAATTCATGACAAAAGCTGCGGGTTTTGGGAAGCAAAGCTTCCTTGCACCCAGAGATGAGATGCAGTACCTTGCTTCTTAATGTGTCTTAAAGGCTCACAGATAACCATTGACTTGCAGAGGCTGAGAAAGAGAAGACAGAAATATTGGTTGAAAGTAGAGCTAACTGGAGGGATGAAAACTATTTTTTTTTTTTTTTTTAAATTCATGACAAATTTGGTAAGTTACTGCTGAGTACTTAGTGACATCCTTACACATACTTCACATTATTTTTGCACCCAGCTTCAAAAATTTGATTGCCGACAGTTGTGGAGGACTATTTATTTTCAGAAACATTTTAAAATCAGGAAGACTTCTACTAAACACTAACTCTCCCTGCATAGGCCAAGTTTGACCTTTTACTGGTTTGCTGGTATCATCTGTCAGGATGAGTTCATGAGGCTGAGCGTATTAAAATCTTGGCCATGTTTCTGTACATAATTTTACAAATGTTGGCCATATAAGTAAAAAAGATAATTAGTGAAAGTATTTCTGAACAGTCTAAGATTGTTTGCATGTAAAATTCTTCTCATTAATTGGAATTCAAGCTTCAGTGAAAATGGTTTTAGGAATACTTCAGTGCCCGAACATGTGAAAATTAATCCAAAATCACTTAAAGTCAGAGTTTAACTTGCTTTACAGAGTGGACTTCACTTTAAACTTACAGCCTAGATAATTACTTGACACCTCTAAATTCATACTTATCACCATCTATTCACAAAGCCAGTGAGATGTTTGTGTTCGTTTAGCGGTATAATGGGCTGAAAAGAGCTTATTCACTTTTAATTTTGATATTATCTGTTTCTTTATGTGGCCTAAAACACCAAGATTGGGAGTTTAGTCACTTAAAACCCCCAACTTGGCCCATTTTTCTCTTCTTGCCTGGTTATTTCCACCATTCTCAAAGGAATACTGTGGGTTGGGACAAGCTCCGTTCTCCAGTGACAGGTATGGGACAGTGTAGGTTTTCATGGTAACGATGTTTTTGAGCCCATTTCTCTACCTCCACGAGATAACACACACTACTGCGCCGCATCCAAAATAAGACTTCAAAGCGATTGCCAGGTAACTTCATATCTTCTAGTGCCAAATTAATTCTAGCATTGGAAATTAATTTCCTAGCATGTTTTGGGAAGCAAGAGGTGAATAAATTACTGTGGGCACCATGACACTAACCAAAGTCTATGTTTAGTCATTGGTTCAGATTAGCATGAAACCAGTTGTAATTGGGTTCCGCTTCTTTGTCATTCAAGAGCTCTTTTTACATGACAACAGGATATACGCATCTCCAAGGGATACCTTTGGCACTTCCACCGCTCTAATTTCTTTGCACACCCTTGTTCATTATTGAATCTTGGAACCAAAGGAGGATATGAGGAGGTCTGTCTGTCTGTTTTATTTCACCTAAGCAAACTCTACTCTGCCTTATTAGCACAGGAAGCATTTACAAAAGTTGTTTAAAGAGCAATTGCTCTTCTTCACCAGGGATGCTAGTCTTTGTGCTGAATTTAAATCAGGTTTGTGACGCAGAAGGGAAACGTAAGGCTTCTGAGCTGTGTTTATGAGCTGAGCACTCTTGATGGGCTTCGCGGTGCTTCAGCAGAAGGAAATCTCATCGAACTGGCGGTGTGTTTAGGCAACTATGTAGCCCTGTATTGCTCTTCATCATTAAAATTGTGAACAGAAGACAGAATTAGGAGGTTTAAAAATACATAATGTAAATAAGTTCTGAATGCTGTCAAGTAAATGTAATTGTATTGCTGAAACTGGAGCTCCTAGAGCCATACTGGTGAAGAAAGCAAGTCCCGTGTCTATGGGAAAGAATTTAACGAATACAGACTGTAGGTCAACAAGTGGTGTCTACACTGCTGGTACTTGTTTTTGTTGTTGCCGTTACGTTTTCTTTGTGTTTTGCTATGAAGTCTCATTCTTTTTATCTGTCTTGACAGATGGAAATCAGTAAATGTTACATTATCAAGTTTTATCTAAAAATGTCTTCCACTGATAGCGCATTTATATCATGTCATAATAGCTCTTTGTACCAAAGCACAGAGAGCTGGGAAAATCCTAGCTAGTGAGTAAGCTTACATTTTTAAAGTAGTAAAAAAGTTCTTTGTTCTACAGCATCCTATTTTTAGAGTGAACTTAATTAAAGAGAGTAAGGAATTTCGAAATCTGGAATAGGAAAAAATGGGTCATTATTAATTATTATGTATATCATAAATCCAGGGGCTGTGGTCTTTTTCCTTCACAATGCATGTATGTCTTTTCCTTCCTCACAGGCATTTTTCATTACCAAATGACTCTACGTCCCTCCTCTAAGGCCCTGGCTTAGCAACTTACTGAACTGAGTATCTAACTGTAAGCAGACAAGGAGGACTTTTTTGGGGCTCTTGCTAGACATTCTCAAGAGTATTTCCATGCTGAATTAAGCATAACACCCTGTCAAAATCCAGTTTCACTAATGCATCTCCACAGCCGCTTTTCCTTCTCCCAGTCCTTCAACACCTTCTCCCTTTCACCTGCTCCCTGTCAGTCTGCAGTTGAGGAACACGCGTTTCTGTAAGCGGGAAGGTAAGGTTTTCGGGACCACAGAGAATAATAACGTCCCTAGCTCGTATTATTTGCAAGTGGTGTTCATATTCTCTAATCAATATAATTCAGCTTGTTTTTTTTCTCCCTGCCCCCTTCTTCTTTCTCTGACTCTTTTTTTCAGAGTCAGCATTCCTCTTGTCAACCACTTTTTCTTTCCTGGTGTGTTTTTTTTTTTTTTTTTTTTTCCTCCCCATCAACCCCAGCTCCTGAGCCTCCCTTGTGACTTCCCTGACTTGGTTTCTTTCCTGTAGACACTTGGTCCTGATATGAGTTCCCTTCTGCTAAATTGCCACTATCAGTGCTGCCACATGTATAAAAACCCAACTTGCTCTGGGGTCAAGCAGGACAAAACTGACCCATTTGTGTTATCTGGATCCCCCCTTGCTTCTGAGTCCCCAGGGAAGAAAGTGCCTAGGTAAAGCAATGTGGAATTGCATTGATGCAAACAACTCATCTCCAGTTCCTGGGATTGGAGTAGCAAATATGATCTTTTTCAACTTGTTCTATGTTTTCTTCCGCTGTGTGGGACAAAAACATGCAAAAAGGTTGGATGTTTTTTAATGCTTTAAAAAAAATATTTCCAAACTAGAAAAAGAATGCATATCTACATTTTTAGCTAGTTTTAAAAACTCAAAGTTTGATTGCTACTTCTTTTGACGAATGGGGAAACACTGGGATGTGAGCGGTTCTTCTTTCCCCTTCTCTCAAACTTGTCTGTGCGCTTCAGTTGGAGTTTAGTAGTGTTTGAGCTTTCCGTGAAGATTTCCTAAATAACTTGTTTTAACTATGCCAGGCTAGTAAGACTACCATTACGATTCTTTTGGTTATGCAGGGGTTACTAAACTGCCAGGACTGGACTGGTTCGTGCTATTCAGTATCCTGTTTTTGCACTCATGATTCTAGGATTATTCCCCGTGACATCCTGTCAAATGACTTCAGTTTGGACTCTTGTAAATGATGCCCCTTGGGTTTCTCTGAGTGCCTACAAATAGACAGGAAGTGTTCAGCAGTGATTAAAGCACATCAATATACTCTGTCAAGCAGCTGCCATATTTAAAACAGGTGGATAGACGTTAGCAATGGAAAAATTGGCTAAGTAAACTAATTGTTTACTTTTAAGCTAGATAGAAGGACTATAAATACAACACATATATTTATACAATGTATTTATATGAATGAAGAAGAATATAAAGAATAACTCCTAATAGAGTTTGTATTTTGCCTCATAAAACTCTAGCTTATTTTAATTGCATGTATTAACCGTTATATGACTACTAAAGTGTAAAAGTAAATAAAAAAAAAAAAGAGACAAGAAAATGAAGGTTTTATTGCAGTCCAGTATTAGCTTTTTTCACTTGACTGTTGGTTTTTCCATATGTGACTTACGCAGTTGTAATGGAATAATGAGTAAAGAGATTATTATTACCAGCTTTCCAGTAACAGGTGAAGGGTAATTCTTTCATAGGCCAAAATTTCTGTCAGTGAGAAATAACAGTCTTGAACTCTAGATTTGAGTCTTCAAGTTTGTAACAGACAGCTTCACAGAAAGGTCTTTTAATCTGCTCTCACGTGGCATTAGAAGGAATTCTTCTAAAGTTACCTGTGGAGAGAAACTAACTGTTGGAGGGAAGAAAGAAAAAAAAGAAAAACCAAAAATCTTGGAACTGGTTGGTGTTCCCTCCAAAAATGTGCACAAATCTCTTCATAGAACCAGTGCTTAAGGTCACGCTTTGCACATGCAATAACCACCTTATCAACCCATCAACAGGCGAGTTGTGTACTCTAAAGAAGTGCACTGGTTTGAGAATTTTTGTGCTGTGGTGTAGATTCTTGTTTACTTGGTTCTTCATGGTGAACTGTAACTCTACAGATCTGTAGTGGCGGTGGGGGTTTCTCAAAGAAGGTCACTTTCAGAATTAAAAAGACTACCTCAGGGGCCATGTCCTTTTTTCACTTGTCTCTGCTTTTGGATCAAGGAAGAGCAACATTTTTAAATAATAACAATGCTTTGTTTTGAATGGTCAGTCCAGGAATGAGCTAACCACAGCCCTCCTTCTTGTTATGTTGTTTCTCACTTCGCAGCTTTTGAACACAAAAGGAAAAGTGGTTGAGAAGCAAAACCTGGTTGTATTTTGGGTTTCTAGAGCCTGGTGCTGCAACCCCTTACAGCAAAGTGTGTTGCCTCTCTGCTGGAGTGATGTTGGGTTGGACATGAAGCCAGCACTGTATTCGGGGCTGTTTACTGACTGAGCTCCAAATCCCCAGACCTTTGAACTACCCTCAGTGGGGTTCTTTTTGCGAGTAGAGGGGAGTGGGAGGACCAAAAGAAAGTGGTTGTAGCCAAGCTTTAAAACTGGAGCCAAATTTCAAAAGTCCGTGACTTCAGATGCAGGTTTATTTTAGAGATAGTGGCTGGGGACAGGCAAGATTTAGATCTGTAGCCACTCAGACTCTTAAACTTTGGAGTCAGGACTTGGATTTGGTCTGGCAATTTAGACCTCTCTTTCTTTTTTTTTTTTTTCCCATTTGTTATACATGTATAAAGCTTCTAAATGTTTTACTAAGGCCCATACACATGCTATAAATACCTGCTGCAGACATTCCCTGCTGCCTGTAGACGCCAATATTAAGCTTGCCAACCCTATTACTCCAATCTAGGCTTCATGATGACTGCTTAGATACATTTAATTAAAATGATAGACTATAGTTCAACCAAGAAGTGTTGAGATAATTTCATTCCATAAGGGAAGAAACAAGATTAAAATCCAGAAGGGACTCCCCTCCCTTTCCCATTTCTCCAGAATTACTATCAGCCACGAGATTATCTTGAGGGTTTCATGTAGATGCATAAGCCAGAAGTGTGCCATGAACACCTACCCTTGAATGGAAGGAATCTATCATTCATTCAAACAAACAAAACCCCTTCTGAGCCTAATATCCTTAGTGTCATCGTTAATTATAATATGCAATCATAATGATTTTGGAGGTAGACCTGGGGTTAATTTGGCCAATCAACTGCTGATCGCTAACAGTGGCCTATTCAAGTGTATGAAAATGATCCTCTGTAGTTCTTACATGTATGACGGAAGTAATATATTGTGTTCTTTTTTCCTACAGGCTGCGTGCCAAGGTATTAGTTTTCCCTGTGACCATGATTCACAATATCTGGATACTTTTAGCGCTCTCTTTTTTTTTTTTTTTATGAACAGGTGGATAGGAAATCGTTTTGGCATAAAATAAATAGGGAGAGGTGCTGCAATGGGTTGTCTCTGTGTTAAGGGCTTGCTGCCAGTCCCGTCCCCCCCC
>NW_009595453.1:10936-19154 GCF_000690535.1 Cariama cristata
CCCAAGTTTCCTTTTTATAGCAGGCTTTGAAACAATATGTGGGTTTCTTTTGTCAGAAGGAGAGTGAAGAAGGACTCTTTCGTGACATTCAGTTGTGTCACTCTCCTTCTACCTGTGCTGACACTGTACTGCTCCCTGGGAGCTTTGCTTCACTTGAAAATAGCCCAGTAAAACTGATTTTAGAGAAACCCTGGAAGTAGCAGAAGACATGGCAAAATATTAAATCAGTTCCACTTTTGCGTTTGAGCATCCATACGGCAGCTAGGGCCTGTTACAATATTTACATATATGCTAACGTACTTACAAAATGGAGGGGGATGTTGATTGAAAAATAAAAATAATAGCAATGTCTTTTTCTGTTTCGCAGCTTCACAGAGTACATGGTTGTGAAGGCAACAGTTTTAAATGGTGAAATTTTAAAATATTCGTACAGTATTTGAGCAGGTAGGCCTGCAGGATGCATGCTAATTAAATGAACTGCGATTTCATTGATTTGATCCCTTCAGTGGCACCCCAAAGTAAGTTTTTTGGATATGAAGTTATAGAAAAATGTTCCTTCCACTGACAAATTAATAGGCGGTGGCAAAAATGACTTCAATAAAACAGCTGATTCTTCAGATAGTGGGAGATTGAATAAAATGAGATGTGTACAGCAAACATATTTTTCCCTATGTCTAAAGAAGGGTTTCCCCAAATCCAGGCAACCAATCACACATTTTGTTTTTAAATACAATGAATTGAACTGGTTTGAAGTAACAGATGGAAAAAATAAAACGCTATCTGAATGATCACATTCCTTCTTTCTTTTCTCTGTTTAAGGATTGTGATCTGGGAGAAGAGGAAAAGGGAATGAGTAGATGATGTATCTGAAAGAAATCTCAGGAAGGAACAAGGTGATAAGATGAAGAAAGGTGAAAAAAGATATAGTTGAAGGGTATTTCAATTTTAAAACATTATTGCCCATGTACTAGCTTTGAGGAAATATGCATAGGCATAAATGTCTAATTTTAATGAAAGAAAAGAGTTGATTCACACGGAGGCTGTAGTAACGTAACTTATTTTATAATAGCAAGAGCCAAGCATATGGTATTCATCATTAGCAGTAGTAACAGAAGCAGTTTCTGCTGGGCCGTGGCTGGATAACACCGCTCCAGCAGCAAGTCCCCGGCTTGCCGAGCTCCCTACCTCCCCGCTGGCGGTGATGCCCTGGCACCTCTCAGACGAGCGCCCGCGGCTCCCAGCCTCCGCGCGTTGTCTGAGGTTCCTACCCCATCAGCTGCTCTTGTATCTTCTGTCATTTGTGGTCTCATCAATGAAACAAGTTCCCTAATTTATTTTTTTTTACCTTTGCCCCTTTTTCCTACTACTGTTTCTGAGATCTGTTAATCTACAGGAGTATTAGGTCTATCTGAAGAAATACTATATGACAAAAAGAGTTTTTTATTTGTTTTTCCCCCACCTCTTCTTTTAGTGAGTGGCTGGGCAGCTCTGAGACCTGAATCAAAACCTGAAGCTGTCAGCTCACTGAAATAGTGAGTAGCTTTTAAAACGTCCTTACCGTTCACCGTTATCATTACACTTACACAGTACAACAGCAGCTAAGGAGTGGTTTGATAGTCACAGTGATTATTTGTATTTCTCTATAGCTTTCAAAATGTTCCTCTAAAACACAAACCCTTGGCCATGCATCAGGATTGAGACAAATGTTTAATATCCGTGTTGCTAATGGTAAAACTGAGATATGGCTTGTCTTAAGTGGCTAAACCCAAGTGTGTTAAGCTGTGAGAGAGCTTTTCGAGCTAGGTAACGGCCCTACTAGGTTCCTATCGCACCGGTCCGTGCTGCTAGAGCAGCCGAACTTTTAGGCCTGCAGACACTTCAGTTCCCTTATCGATGACCTCGGGTGTGCTCTCAGCAATTATTGTGGTGCTATGTTAAAATTACACTTGAGATGAGAGGAAGTTTATACAGCTATTCGTATTCAGATATCAAGTTGGATGGCAAAACTTTTGCTGACTTGTGATGGATTTTTGGAATGGGTAAACTTGAGCTCTATGCTTTATGATATTTGCAGATATTTAGAAATAGGAAATGAGACAGGTGTAGATGGTATAAAACAGAGTAGCATCTCTGACATCAAGTGAAAACTACAGAATAAAAAGGTGTGCAGTATCTAGCTGATGCGGTACATCCATCCTAACCATTATTACTTGTTCATATTCTCCTTTGCAACCTTTATTCTTATCAAAAGACAGTTGTTCCTCAACAAGAAGCTTCCCTCTGTTCCGTTTCTGTATTCATTTAAGCTACTGAGTGTGATGAGTCTAGCAATGGACTGGTCTGTGAGCACTGTGTCGTTGTTGTCCTCAAAATTCGAATTCAGTTTGTATTTTCTTTTTACCAAATCCCTTGATACGGCGTAAAATATTGTTATGTTATGCTGTTATTAGATTGTGTCAAATCACGAAAATAATTGGAAGCTACCATTCATCTCAGAATATTTTAATTAGTGGATTTCTCTATCTGTCTTAAATTACTAACAGTTTCCTTCTTGAAACTAGAAAAGTATGGAGGATCTCATTAGTTCTGTCTCTATATTGTACTTTAGCACTTCTAGAAATATGAGTTTGTTACTGCAACGTGAGTTTTGTTTTCAGTACATTTACATTCTAGCTTCCCTCCCTTTGCCATCCCCCAATTTTCCATATGAAATACAATGCTTCTATCTTTCCTTTTTCTTTAAAGGCTGGTCCATAATGATAAGACTATGTGAATACTAATAGATGTATTTTGTATTCTCTACAGTGAAGGCAACATCATTTCTGTTCTGTAAATATGTACAACAGTTTATTACTTTTATGAAATATTGGAGGAATGCGAAGATGTTTAGTAGTTTGGTAAGAAAGCCAAAATCCAAACAATGCTTCAAAGACTTTTAAAATAAATCTTTATGTTGGTGTTGACAAAACTGTGGATAATTCAGCTGAAGTATTACCATTTGAGAGAGATTTTCCTTTTAGAGGCAATTTCAAAAACACAATTACATTTGTATTTGGTCAAAATGTTGTCCTATCTGAGACCACCTGAATGCAGAGCAAGCTGAATCCTCTTAGGCTAAATTAAAGCACCAGCCTATACCTGGAGTCAGAGAATCTCTGGAATCCCTCTGGCTTCCAAGGAAGTTTCCCACTCACACATAAACTTACAGAGGAGGTGGTGGTAGCTTAGGACTTTATTATTTATTCCATGGCATAAGTCTTCCCAAATCCTTTGAGGTGGAAGAATTTCTAAACTTCTGCTTTTGATCACTTTGCTCACCTAAATTTGGGTCCCTGCTTGGCTGAGCCAAACCATCAGCCCTTACCTGACCAAGGTCTGAAAGTCATTTGTGTAACAAATTAATAGCCTAGGGCAAATTGTAGCTTCTTTTTAAATGGTAGGTAATTTCTCCTTCTTCTCCCTTGGATCTTTTTGTGCTCTCAATCCTTGTAAACATTTGTGAGAAAACCGAACTGAACAGGCTGGAGTTTTAACTTGAAAACAAGGATGTGCTTGGTTCAGCCCCTGTGTTCAGGTGATGTTGAAGGCCCACCTGGGACAACTCTTGTCCTATGATCCATCAAGTAAGGTGGTAGCTTCTACCTGTCAGGTCCCCAGCCTGCAACAAAGCAGCAGCAAGCTAATTAAGATAATCATAGAATCATTATGGTTGGAAGAGACCTCAAAGATCATCAAGTCCAACCGAAAAGTTGAAAGTAATCAATGAAACTGGAATGGGGAAAAAGACTGTGAAAAGCGGGGAAGTAAAAGATAGCGGAAGGAGAAGAGGAAGTTCACTTGCAATTCTAAGGATATGACTTCCCACCCCTTCTTACACCCTTTGGATGAAGGTGCCGTGTTTGCACTGAGTTTATTCCTCGTGGGCCTGCAGTTACTGCTGGTATCCTGGGGAGAGGAAGAGGAAGAGGAAGGTGATGAGACTGACAGGAGCTGGGGAGAAGGTGGGCTTCACTCTGCCCTGCTCTTGCCCCTGGGAGGAGGAGGGGATGCAGCACCCTTGACTTTGGGATGGGTGGCTGCATGGGATGGGATGAGCACTTTGGAGATTTGGTAGGAGCAGGCAGATTTCACCAATTTATGTTGCCAAGCTGCATACCACAAACGTGTCTGTTAGCCCTGAGAAATAAATACGACTGCAGCTTTGTTTATAAGTGGCATAAAAACAACAGAGCGAGCCAGTCAACCAGCTTTTATAAATTATAATTTTTAACTGAAAACATAATATGAGGTCAAGACTGCTGCTCTGATTTCCAGGAATTTTATTTTTTTTTTAATTCACTGATTTTTACCTCTTACTCCCTCATGTACTTTTCCCCTTGTTCAAATGTACAGAGCTGAAATAAATTAGGAATAAGGAGTATGATCCTTAAAGTGTAGAAGAAGATGACTTCAAATTAATTTATGGGGTATTTTAGCTCTTTGAGCAACTCCACGTTTTCCTGAGGTTAAAAGGTGTGGAGCCCTTTAGCTTCGGTTGCTGTATTTTGGGATTTCAGCTGGAGATGTGTTTGTGAGCAGCCAAAATGGCCTTCACAGCACAGGGGGGAACTGAGATTTTAAGTGTTTAAGTTTAAAAAAACCCAAAGAACCAAACAAAACACAAACCACAAACAACATCAAACTAATAACAATTCTACTAGTGCTATAAAATTATCCCAAAGTCAAAGGTGTAGCACTTGCATTACTCACACTGGTGGTAGACGGAGGAATTTGTACAAACTTTAGCCAATTAATCTCAACTGTTTATTTAAATTGAACAATATTTGCTTTTGTTGTTTATCATGCAGATATCCCCCCTTAGATTTTTTTTTTAAGCTTTTAAGGCTTTTATTGCTACCTAATCTCTTTAAATGTACTGTATATCACATTTATGAAACGTATTGGTACCAGAACGAAGCAGACGACTTTGTTTTTAAACAAAGACCCCAGGATAAGGGGCAATGTTTTTCCCCTCACAGGTGATGGAGTACGTACAAAGAATGCAGCGGATAATGGCAGTCCTGTCCTCTGAACAGATGGTGATGGTCCTGTTGCTAGGATAAGGCCTGAAGAATTTAGTTTTTAATTCCACATTATTTGCCTCAGTGCCATGAATATCCCTAGGTTTCCTCAGGCAAAAATACAACAAATACACAGAGAGAGAAAGAGAAGTGACATGCGGATAGAAAAGGAGACAGAGCACGGGAAAGGACTGGAGCCAGGTCAATAGAAGCTTTTGGGAAAATGTCTGCTCAGCTGTCTGCAATCACCTGGGTTTGAAAGGCAGGCAGGAAGGAAGATTGGTTTGGCATGAGAACGAGGCCTTTGATGCTTTAGATACCACAGAGAAAAATACGCATTTCTTCCCATTAGAAGTCTGTTGACTTTCCTAATTAAGATAAACATGTTTCTGAAGAAGTTAGCTCTCACAGTACTACATTTGTAAAAACAACCATGCTTTTAAAATATATACACAGACAAGGACGTGTGCCAAGAACTAATGCTGGTGTGGTCTTACAAATCACTTTACAGGAATATTTTTAAATCATTGCCTTATTTAAAAGTGAGCGAATTTCATTCCCTCCAGTCAATTAAATATCTAATTTCAACTCAAGTAGATAATAACCAAAGTATTTTTATATAAATGAATGAACAGTTAGAAAACTGTTAAACACACAGCCCTCAAGCATGAAAAATATATTCGTTTAACTGTTTTATTCTTTTATCGCTGATTTACTACAGAGATTTTGCACGTACATCATTTCAGTTTGTGGCACTTGGGGGAAGAAATCTTATTTCAAAAAGATTAATTCAGATGGAAATTCTCAAAGATCCCTGTGCCACCTGAATTATTCCAGCAGCCACATTATGTATGTGGTGGTCAGTGCTGATAGACAGTTGTAATTTTCCCACAATGGCCATTTTGCGAAAGAAGCCTGTGAAAACTTCCAATGACCCAGTCCCCATAACAAAGCACATGCCAAACGTCAAAAACCATGTCAAATTCACAAAAGGACATGATGCCCATACAAAGGTGCAATGCCTGATGTTTGGGGGATTAATTGTAATATTTTACCCTTTTTAGGTGCCTGCAGAAAGCCAGACCATATCAAGTGATTTGAAGGAGCCCCTCCTTTAGGCTCGTTGTCAGATGCTCTGTGGTCGGTGAGTGTCTTGTTCAAATTATTGGTTCCACCTCCACAGCAGTTCTGCTAACTAGGATGTGATCCACGCCATCCACGTTGTGATCTATTACATAACAATGTAGTGAAAAAGAAATTAAGTGATGCAAACATCTCATGTTTTGTGCCTGAAAATAAGTTGAGAAAAATCTAGATGATAGTATATGCGACAGAAAACATACTGTGTGTCAAAATACACCATACTCATTATTTATGTGTGCATGTATATCTACATATGTATGGTTCATTCTTTTATTCTTAAAAATCAATGAAATTTAATTTTATCAACAATACAGAAAGTTATGCTTCAGTAAGAGTTTCAAAATTGGCTCAGTTGCAACAGACATTTTTGCAGGTCTTCAAACAGTTGCTGTCTTCATTATGTGTCCAAAACTATCCATAAGTAACACAAAATGGATCAGAATTTATTGATGCTTCAACTGTCTGGGTACCACATTGTCTTGGAACCTCATAATCTCCAAACAGGCAAGCAAATGCATTTTCCCCTCTCACTAATATATTCTTCTTTTTCCAATAGTCCCTAGTACTCCTTTGCTTTTTACCTCAGTCTCTTTGGTGAGATCGGTGATCGGTTCATAGACTTTCTTCTCCCACTATCTTCAGTGTCTCAAAAAAACCCCAACCATCTGTTTTGTTTTCTTTCTTAGTGCCTATAGATGCTACCTGGTTCTTCCTAATTCTCTTTTTTTTAGGGCACAGTTGCTTTTTCTACCACATTCAGAGAGTTAACAGACTTTTGTTTAACATTAGATGTCCATAAGAGAGATGTCCCAGATGTAGACAGCATCTAACTATCTGGGGGACATAACTCCAGAAGTTAGATGTCTTTAGTGAGGTTGCTGAGTTAGACATATTCTTCAATCTGTTGTACAAAATGATGAGATGAATTCGGTTCAGAGCCCTTCATGTGTAAATAAATAAATAATAATACCTCTGAAACTTGATCAGAGATGAAAGAAAGCATTTCCTTCAGAGAGCTAGAGAAGTGGTTTCCCATGCCATGTGCTTTATGATACACACAGAAGCCTTTGTGGCTCATGTTGTTTATCCTTCACACTGTAAGAAAGAGTCAGATGCATGCCTTAAAATGAGATAATGTGTCACTTCTGACATTTGTCTTTTTCTGTAGTTTGTGTTCTCTCTTTTAAATATTGGCTGTTCTTTTAGAAGCCTGTTACGAAGAAAGATATGTATACTATTCTTCTCAATTCCTGGTTCATAAAGTATCGTACACTGTTATCTTTTTAGATTACTGGACTGGAATCCAAATAGGAAAATAATTTATTTCTTAATCTCACCAAGATTTGACATGAATGTCCTTAAAAACAAGCTGAGTTTTCTTTGCTTTCAAATCTTGGACCATTTTTTCATACAAAAGCAAAAGGTGCCAGTGGCACAGCTACCTCGAGTAATGAAACACATAGATTTCTCTTCTACTTATTTTATTTCTCACATTCATCATTCATATTTAATGCCACAGGCATTTGACTTCTTAATTCCCTATATTGAGTTGAAGAGGCATGCACAGCATGCACTCCATTTTAATGACTTGTAATTCTTCTTCATTGATGACATACTTTTTCACCTGAAAAACTTGTGGTGCAAAGCTTCCTCTCACATCTGCGATGTAGTCAGTATCCTTAACAAGGTGGTGATGGCTGAAGAGTTGAATGCCTGGAAAGCGTAAGGTGCTAACCTTAAATGCCTCTTGGTTTGAGAGAATATTGGCCTAACGGGTTTAACGGATTTTTCTGTAGATATATATATTTTCTTTTTTTTTCCTGTAGTTGAACCTCAGTTGTTGATTTCTTTCCTGTTGGCACTGGAGCAGGAGTCTCTTTGCTTTGTCATTCTCCTTTTGTGAACCAAATTTCAAGTAATACGTAACTCTCCCACCCTGAGCTAATTGGCATTAATCTACTGAATAGGTTTGTCAATAATATTTTCAACAAAAAGGTTTCATAGGCTTCAGCAGG
>NW_009595453.1:19185-83678 GCF_000690535.1 Cariama cristata
AGATCTTATGAATGACAAATTACAGTATCTGATGTTGGTATTTTGAAGTAAGATATGATGGACTTAAGCAGTAACCTGAAGATTGTTGTTTATTTACAGACATCTCATATGAGTGTCGCAGTTAGGGTTAGTTATTTGTAAAAGTTTAAGATTTTGGAATAAAATATTCTGTAGAACTACAGAGCATTAAGGCCATTATAAAAACATTGCACCTTTCTGGGTTTTCAAAGCACTTTAGAAACGTTTACCAACCCTCACCGCCCTGAAGCATGGATAGTCTTATCTTTTATTGATTTCCCAAATGAGTAGACTGAGACATTGAAGAGTTATGGTTTGCTAACTGTGAACACTCTGATAGCCAAATGCAATGTCTGCAGGAAAACAAAAATTGACACTGAATTTCCCCTCTAACTATTACAGAGAAACCTTCTGGAGGAAACACTTTCAGGAAAAAGGAGGAAAACAGCACAGAGAGAGATGAAGTTGCCTGGTTATTCAGGGAGAGCACACCTGAACGGAAAGAAGGGAACATGGAGAGGCGTTTTACAATTAATCTCAACTCCAGATTAGAGGAAGAATATCTTTTAATTCAAAACTTGCCTAAGGTGTGTGTCCTTCATGAAGATAGGTGGAGTGTGGATGGAGGGGGAGAAGATTTTGAGAAGAAGGGGGGCTAGGGAGGAGAACAGGTCCAGTTTGGTTCCCTGTGCAGGTTTCAGGCTAGGCACTAGCTGATGAAAGCTGTGAGGAGTGAACATACAGCTTTTTGAACAGCGTTAAAATCTCTGCTGTTTTAGCAGTGTGTTTACTGGGGTGCTCTTTCTCTCCTGGTATGAGATCCTGTGAAACCATTTACTTGCCTGGCAGTGACCTCTCTGTATATGGCATCTTTGAGACTCCAGTACAGCAAAACCTCAGCTGTCCTGCTGTGAAAAGACTTTATGCATTGTTATGTGCGTAGTGAAAAGGAGGAGGAGAGATGGGTGTTATCCAGGTACTGGTCCTTTTCAACATAACATTAATTTTTCAGGAAGCTCCAAGAAGCAAAAGAAGTTATACTTGAGTGAGTGCAATGGTCATGAGAAAATAAGAATTGTTCTGTTGATGAATGGTGATTTAACCTTAGTCTTTGTAATATCCTTGAAGTTTTCTTTTGGAATATATCCTAAAGTATTACAAAGAAAAAAACCCAAAAAACCACCCTGATACATGTTGCAAAAGGTCTTCAAACATTTCAGTATAGAAGTACAAAATTTATGTGTGGGAGGGGTTTCAGAGGTCATTTGGTTCCAACTCCTGTCCCAAGGCAGGAGCAGCTCTACCTAAAATGCACTTTGGTTGTCAGGTGGTTTATTTCCCTTGGAAATTTTCTGTTACTTTTGTAACCTTCCAATAGTTCTTCCCCTGCCGCCCCAAGATCTTAATGTATTTAGTGTTCTGAATTCTCTTTAGTAGTTAGAAACATCTCAAAAAGTGGTTATTAATAAATCATTAAAGGTTTTCATCTCATTTCATTTCCTTGCTGCTCTACTGCTCTGTATTTTCAACTGTAGTATAAAGTCATTCTGAAAATATAGAGGAATTTTTTTTACAAAGAGTAGAATCTAAACAATGAGGGCAAACCTAGAGATTTTTTTCTTTACCTGTAGTACTCTTTTTATTATTCAAGCTATTTGCTTAGATAAAAGATTTCTTAGCCTGATCTTGTTTTATCTGTCGTCTATGAAGAAGAAATAATTGCGTACGCAGGGCTTTCCAAACTGCGTGTCTTGAAGAGAATATGGAGTCACTTCACCAATTGGACTTTCCTGGGAACAGGGAACAGTAAGGTTGAATATAATGCTTGATAACTACAGATATTTTCAGTAGTACCAAAGGAGGTATGGGAAGTGATGAAAAAACTTATGAAAGGTAAACGGACTATAATTCATACTAAGTATCTCCCCTTGTGCAGAAGCTCTTTTTAAATTACTCAGATAAATGAGCTCATTTATGGAATATTTTGTACTGCGTGAACTTATATGGGCACCTGTCACGTATATATATTTTTAATACCGAACTCATATAGATGGCTTAAAGTCCCCCTTGCCCTTTAGTAAATTTAAATCTCCCACAAAGCTGCTGTACAGTAGTCATAAAGAAACATTTATGGTTCAACATAATTTCCCTTCATTTCTTTTTCTCTTTCTTAAAAAAAAAAAAAGGCAGTTTAAAAGTAATAAAGCACTTCCTTCTGTAAATCTTTGATCTTTTTTCTTCCTAAGGGAAGATTAATTTGTAAATATGCTAATGGATTTGTATAATAGGAAACCTTCATAAGAAAAACTACGTTAGTTTATATGAATGAACACATCTATCTTATTCAATTTATAAACTAATGACTCAAAGCATCAACGTAGGGTTCTGCTCGGTCTCATGTCCAAGACCACTGCTTGCATTTCTAAGACACCACAGAATTTTACAAAAAAATGTGTTAAATCAGACCAATTTTGTTGTCCCTGATGTATTTTTTTTTTCCCCCCTTTAATTGCAATAGTGAGATTTGCTGCTCTTCCAGCCAGATGAATATCCTGCTCTGAAGAAATCCAACGTGATGGGAATTGCATTACGTGGATGTAAGGTGCCCAGCCGCACGCCCTCCTAATGAATCCTTTGGTTTCCAGCAAGGTGCTGAGCATGCCAGCTCAGTGTTCGCTCAGGCAGACATCTCAAGAAGCTGCAGGACTGAGGCTGCTGTGACAGCTAAGTGTTCATCCAGGCTGCTTGCACGACCTGAGAAGTTGACCCCAGCCAGCACCTCACTGGGATAGTGATGCTGCTGCTTTTTTTCCCCCAGCTAGAAGTTGTGGAGGACTTTGATCCCACCAGCCTCTCCCTACGTCCCCTAGCCATTGTGGAAGCAGTGGGGGCAAGACTGATCTCTCTTCTCCATGGCAGGAGGGGAAGGGGCATGGGCAAGGTCTTTGTCTGGGGAGATTCATCCCCAGTGGAGGTGCAGTGAAAATCGGTTCACTGGAACCTCCTCCTCCTCTACTCTTACCTCCATCTGGGGTGCCTGCAGGTGTTGCAGAGGTCACTCATTCCCTTTTGCTCCCCAAGCCCACAGTTCACCTCCTTTGTTTTTTCCTTTTTGATTTATTCTGGTGCTTAACTGAGAAGCCAGGGAGACCTGAGGCTTGCCTGCTGGTACCTCTACCATGTTTCCTCTGGAGAGAGAGGGGTGGGAGTGGAGGTGGAGAGGATGGGTAGAGCCTACTGTGTCCACCCTCTTCTTTCTACCAGCATCTCTTTGCTATTTAATTTTCTCCATGCTCTTTCTCTCCTGGTTTCCATTTGCCTCTTTCCTTTCCTAAACCAAACAATGCTAATAGAACCTTGGTGCTGTACTAAATCAAGCAGATCTAAAAACCAAAGTCTGTGTTGATCCAGTGGGGCTGTGCTGTATGACTGTATGGTCACCCTGTGGCACCCGAGTCCGCAGGGAAATGCTGCTTTTAGCTATGGGCTCATCTCTCTGCTTCTTCACAAGGAAGAAATCCACGTGTTTTGGTTTTATTCCCTTAAATATATGGCATATTTTAAAAAGTGGTGAGGATTTAAATTGATTTTGAAGTTAGCCCTAATTTTGATCCAATTTTGTCTACAGAAAGAAGCTTAGTGCCGGAGGAGTCTAAGTGGTGACCCTGAACCTCTAAGATTTATGTGGGTATTTTTCAGCGTTGTAGGCCTGGTTTATTAAGGTAAGGATAGATATCTTGAACTTCAAGCCAGCATAGTCAATGAAGGACTTGTTTGATGTGCCTGTGGTATGCGGTGCCGAGGAGGCGCGTCGTTAGCGGCTTCAGCGGTGGTGTTTTCCCAAGGGCTGACAGATCCATGTCCAGCTCCATCGCATGGCTTTCATCCTGCTAGCCATAAACAAAAGGTGTGCATTTCTTCAGGCGTGGAGCTTACCAAGATGCCTGCCTGCCGTTGTCCGACTGCTTCCCTCGTTTGATGCTACCGTGCTCTGGATAAGAACAGAATCGTAATGGGTACCTTAAGGCTGGAGAAGCAGCAGCATGAGGAGGCAATCCACAGCTGATTTCGTGTCGGGGTGGATGGGAAGTAAGTGTCAAATGCTGCTCAGAATAGATGAATATTATAAAGGGACCTGGAAAGATCAGAAATAAGAGAGATTCAGATCTCTCTCTCTTCCCCCCCCTCCTCCTGTCCAGGAAATTCTCTCCAGTGCTTCTCAATAATAATGGCGATTGAAGGCAAGTAGAGCAAAATTGGTGGGAGAGACTGAGAGAGTGATTGTAATGAACAGAGCTTCAGACATGAGCTTGCAATGTGATGTAGTCTGTTCCCCCTTTAAAAGAAAAGGCAGGGAGTGGATGGAGGTTTAGGCTTTTCTCTAGCAAAGTTTTCTTCCCAACAGTCAAAAATAATAGACAGTAGACGTAGAAGAGATCTGTTAATTGATCCTGTCCATATCTTGCCCAACACAGGGTTGTTCCCTGCAGCATATTTACTAGTGCTGAGTTCAGCTTTGTTTTTAAAACCTCCACAGTGACAATCTCCCGAGGGAAGTGGTGAAAGCCTGACTCTGCAGCCTACTACATCTCCTTGTCGATCTGCTTTGCAGAGGGAAACTCTCATAACCAGGAAATATTTTCTGACATTCAGCCTACCTCCTCCCCCTCCTTTTTTTTTTCAATTCTGTCTTATTAATTCTATTTATACTCTTCCGTATCATGCAAAATAATGTCCTTCCAGGACTGCACCACAAGTTAACTTGTAACGCCAAAAGGCTGCATTCTTGAGAAAGAAGAGCTTTGCCTCATGCTGATAATCTCTCAACCAAAGTAAAATGTATAGTTTAACTACCTGACCCATTGCTGGTCTGTAGACGGTTGTTAAATAACCACCTTTAACTGCAGGTAGAAGTTTTGAGTTGACTACCTGCATTTTCTAGCTGCCTCTAAATTTGAGATATTCTGCATGAAACAGATCCAAGAAATCAGTAGTATGAATTCTCAGCATTTTTAAACCTGATTTTCTGATCTGGATCTTTTTTCTTGCTTCGCATCGTCAATAGACTCCTGTCTGCAAAGCACGTCCTTTTTCATTGCCTTTTTCCTCCTCCTAATCTTAGCACTAGATCGTGATTTGGTCAGAGTCCTATTTAAATAGTTTTGGGATTGCCAACATGGTGTGTTCTGATATTTAGATCTCATAATCCAATTTTGAAATTAAAGAGCTTGGGGCAAAAACACTCGCACAACTGAAATGCATGTTTTTGAGCACTGAGCCAGTGTTTTGTTAAGAAAAATAAACCAAATCTCCTCTTTCTCTTCTCAATTAATACAGCAAATGTCATGCACAAAATCTTCCTTTTTAACTTGTGCGCCGTATGAGCACAACAGACAGTGGAAATTTAATCTGGACTATGAATTCAGGCAAGGTATCTGAATTCCAGCTGAACGCAGAAAATATGCAGAATAGCAACTGATTTATAGTGCCTCATTTGCTGTCTTAACAGGATGATGTTCTCTGTATTCCCAACAATAAAAGCAACAGCAAGGAAAAAATAAGTCCTTCCCCCCCACCCCCCAAGGTTTTTCTCCCCTCTGCCCAAGTCATTATTTTAAGTTTCTCAGTATTAAATCTAAAGGTTCATCAACTCACATCTTTACAGCTCTGTCTTTCTGTATACAGGACCCTGTCTGCCTGTTTCCTCTATTGCACTATTTTGTTTGTACTACTGTAATCATTTTGCTGGCCCAGATCTGTGTGGGTGTGCTGGCAGCTTTACAACAAAGTTACATGGGAACTGAGTTAAGGTTGAATATTTATTAGAAGAAGCCATCTGGCGTCAGGCTGTCTGTACAGGGGGGCTTATTTCTTTAGTAGTCTCTCCTTTTTCTTTCTAGCTCTTCCTCCCTCTCTCTCCGTTTCTCATTTACGTGCCGCATATATGTGAAAAGTGGAACACACATCTTGACATATTGATTTGATTATTGATATTTATAGCAATTAACCCTGCTTGTGTGACTATCCTTGTCCTCTCGCCCCATAGCTCTCTTTCCCCGTGGCGGGGGATGCTCGGGGCTGGTTCCTGCAGTGGCAGCGGGCCCCCCGCCACAGACCCTCCCGCTCACGCCGCTTCCCATAGGCTCCGGGCAACCATAGCTTTGCTTAAACATCCCTCTCCTGCTCCTTCCACACTTTTCCTCCTCCAGCTCGTGAGCTCATAAGAGAGTGCTGCGCTCCGAAAACTCCCGACTCACCATATTAAACAAACTAGCCAGCAGAAGGGTGTCCGTGCTATTTCACCATTTGTATGACATAGCCAGGCTTCAAAGTGCAGCACTAAATTGCCAAAAGATGTTTACTTTACTTGCTTAAGAGCTCCTCATAATTCAATTGTTCTCTCTCCCACAGTAGAAACACACATGCATCCTGAGAGAGCCATGCTCTTGTGAGTTCCTAGTAGTTATTTACCCATGGGGTTTCCTCTGTCATTTTTTGCACAGTGGTTGACTTTTTCTTCCCCCCCCGGGGGTTATGGCTCAAGGTAATTTGTTTTTTCTGGGGTGCTCAACTGCAAGGACCTTGAAAGATACAGCTGTCTGGCTGCCTTTTGTGGTGTGTTGGTGTTTTTTGTTTTGTTTTGTTTTTTCCCCAATGGTAGACAGTGGTTTTTCCAAAAGAATTTTTTTCCTTCTTTTGTTTTGTTTTTAAACACTCGTGAAGCTGGATATCCAAAATTGACGGTCACCTTGGAAAACCTTGACCTATTTTTCCTAGCAGGCCAGGGAAGCTGATGCAGTCTAGCTGGCAGCCCTTTCCCACCGTTCCTGACTTTTGTAAGTTAATATTCCGACCTTGCAGCCTTGAGTAACCGTTCGTCGGTGTGGTGGTTTTGGTGGTGATGCCAGGTGGGAGAAGGGGAGCACTGAGCAGCAGAGATTCTTTCCACTGACAGAGACAGTGAGTCACTACTGTCCTATGGTTATTCCCTGGCCTTTTTGCAAAAGGCTGCCTGCAGGGATGAAAGGAAAGTCCTTTCTCCATGACCTGTTGATGGGGGTTAGCAGCCTACCAAGCTCCAGCAAAGCTGAACACGTGGGCTGATTTTGAGTAGCATAAAGCAGGGAATGAGGGCTGTGAGCCATGGTATCTTGAAAGACACAAACTAGGACAGATGCTGGTTCCCAGCTTCAGCCTCCCGCTAATTTTCCAGCAACTGCTACCCCATGATACTTCTGGTTGGTTGTTACCTCCTCCCCCAGGTGGTGTCTCTTGGCTTGTCCTGTCTCTTTGTATGTTTAATCTGGGAAAGAAAAAATAAGGTTTTTTTCATGCAGTGTGCTAGGATGGCTGAATAACTGTGCTGCTTGTGGGAAAGGGATGGAGAGTGGACCAAGGAGGTGGTCCCATGTAGGAGCCACACAAGGAGGAGGAGGAGGTTGCTGTGAGCGGCGGGTGATACAGGAGGCTGGAAAAGAGGTAGTTGCTGAGCTGACCTTCCTCTTTTCTAAGTTTAAATGAAAGAGGTTGCTCATCTTAACTAGCCCACAATTATTCTTCCATCCGCAGTATGGACAGGGACTAGACAAGTCTTCTGGTGAGTGCCAGTGGTTTTAGCTCCTTACTGTAGCAGAATGGGAGAGGAAGAAGGTGAATCACACAGGCTTTGTTTTACATGCCCTATACACAATGAAGTGAACCAGCCCTGGATCTGAAACCTACCGAGACTTTTGTTGCTCAGCAGACTGGAAGAGTTGTGTTTAAGTCGCTGGGCAAGAGATGTTGACTTTACTACTGCTCTTATTCTATTTGTCCTTTGGCAAGACACTTAAGTCACCTTGTCTCACTTGTAAAAGGATAATGATAATTACCTTCTCCTAGAAGGTTTGGAAATTAAGGATTGCTGTTGGTAGTAAAATTCTGAGATGTATACAAGAAATATTGTGCCAAGGTGTATAGCTTAGTTGCTCTTGTGAGATCTAGATGTCTGGCAGCTGTGCTTTCACCAACACAAAATCTATTTTATGTAGGAAAGAACAGGCTGAACTGGTAGTTACTGGTCTGAACAAAATAATGAAAAGGGGTTTGAAGTCAGTTTTGCTTTAAAGCTTGTTGCACTTATCAACTTTCCATGCTCTCTGGACAAGCATCGTAAGTATTACTCTCCAATGAAGTATGTTAGTACTCGCCCTGGGTTGGCTTTACACAGATCAGACCAGATAATGCCGGAGCAAGCACAGTACAGGGGCAGCAGCTTCTGATGAGGATGAGAAAGCAGCCATGAGACAGGATGAGCATTCAGGATGGAGCAGGACATGGGAGAACATCGGTACCAGATTGAGTATGTTAAGCAGTGAGTACTGTCACCAATTAAAATAACCATAAAAAGCCAGACATTCCTTGCTGAAATAACTCATAACAGATCCCGAGTGCTGCGTTACCTTTCAGCAGAGCTCTGCGAGGGAGCCATGGCTGCTGCAACTTATGGATCTGATCTGGAAAAGGGACAGAGAAAAGCTTGTTCCCATCTCCCTTTCCAGATCACACCATCTTATTGCTGTTGCTCCTTGCTATGGCCCTTCTGAGGCTTTTTCCCCACCTCTAAACCCTGGGTAGTTTTTCAGCAAACCCTTTTCTGATGTCCCCCTCCCTCTCCGTTAGCAGAGATGCTCCCAGAGTATAACCTTTCTCGCTGTTTTAGAGGGTAACTCACAAATCTGGCATTTGGCAGCTTCACCTTTCAACTCTCCTGTTCTATTAAAATAACAAATTTGGCCCTCTGTGCTCCAGGCATGGATTGAGAGCTTCGCTAGAGCAGAGGTAAGGGGGGATAGAAATGTAAACCAAGAAAGCAGGACCACCTGAGGTCCTCTGCATGTCTCCTTGGAGAAAGCCCCATTAGTCCTCTGCTAAAAAAAAAAAAAATAAAAAAATTATTTACATTTGAAACCCTGGAGCAACTAATCTAACATGTAAGCACAAGGTAAGGGAGTGTGTGTGTGTGTGTCAATGTGTGCATTCCAGCTGATGAGTAGCTTGTTTTTCAGTACTAAAAGCGAGTAAATGTTTTAGATTTGTCTGCTCTCACCTTTGCAGGTAGTCATTAAAAAGTTTCAGTTCAGCCTTTTTTCTGTTTGAGAAGATTGATCAAATTTACCTGTAGCCAAATTTATTACGTCATCTTTCAAACGTACAACTGTAAAAGTGCTGGCGTGTGGTTGAATGAAAAATACAAGCTGAATAATAATAACAAAGTAAAATACAGACTTCAAAATATGAATCCAAGCACTGTGATTTATCTTGGAAGAGGAGATGAGCGTCTGAATTGTAGTAGGAACACGTGGCCCCTGTGGCGGAGCAAACTCGTCCTCCCAGCCCAACGGTTATTCAGAGAAAGAGCCAAGTGACACAATTTAAAAAACAACCGCGCAAAAATCCTCATTCTGCAAAAGGAGGATGAGGATATGACAAAACTGCATGTATTTTGAATTTTTAAGAATGAAACATATTGATACCAAATCCAGTATATACAGTATCCTGATTCTGTTCTAGTGAATATTTATTTTTTTTTTTTTACAGCAGTGAAACATCCTTAGGACCCCTAAAATTAGATTTTTCAGATGTCATTAAGGACCTTACCATTCACGCTTGGATCACACAACATTTTTTAATTTTTTTTTTTTTAAGGGGGGATCTTATGTATCTTTTTATTTTGAGTCTATATTAGCTGCTTTAAAATTCAGTCACTATTTGCAGTAGCTGCCTCTCTAACCCTTGCCTCATGGCTTTGGTGTGCACGTAGGGGCAAAAAACACACACACATACACACAGGGTCTCTCTGCCGCCTTGTCCTTAGTGGCTATGAGCAGGGGATGCTCTTGTTTGGGAGGGGGCTTTATTAGACATTTTCCAGTACTGCCAAAACCGATGTGCTACAGCTAAGATACTTGCATTAGAGGGATTTATGCTGCTTCCTCAGTTACTTGGAGAAACCCAGCTGCTTGAATCGGGCTGCATCAGAGCCGGTTATTCTGCTTATGAAATAGCATATGGTTTAAAACCCAAACTCTTCTCTCCACTGCTCATTTAGTCAAACAAGATACTTTTTTACTGTTGTTTCTTGACTTTTTCTTTTCAGACACAATTCCTCTAGGCTATTGTTATTTCAACAAAAGAGGGGGGAGGATGGGCTCAGCTAGTTACTCTGTGGCTTTCTGGTGAAGAATTAAGAAATACTCTAACAGTTTAATAATGATAATCTCCAAATAGTTCATAGCGGCATTAAGGGTAATTAATGACATTTGAACAGTAAGAGTACTTAATCCCTAGGGAAATGCGATATCCACAATTTTATTTACATCTGAAGTTGTTTCAAAGGTAAAGGGAAAAGAAAAAGATCTGTTTTTAAAATGGTTTCATTCTTGTACTGTTTCAGATTTTATCTTAATTTATTATAAGCAAATAAAAATAATAGGGGTTTTGCTAATAATAAAAACTGCATTCCGTGTTAGATCCAGCATTAGGTTAAAAATAAAGAGGAACTCTTATATGTTTCCTGTGGGATTAAGATTTTCTGAAAATTATAAATCACCAGTGATACTGTGGTTTACAAAGAAGGATAACTTCTTCTAAAAGACCCATATATTTACATTTAAAAAATATTTTTCATAGCCTGTAGAGCCATTAAAAGAACTTAAATAATTTTGATGATAAATGCTATGTACTGTAGCTTTTATGTTTTAGTAGCACTTTTTATTTTTTCTTCACGTAGCTGACCTCGCTAAACCTTTGAAAAATGCTGTTACATCCTTTTACGTTTTCACAATTTTACAATGAGGGGAAAAATAACTCCTGTGATAGTTTTCAAGATAATACTTGAACTAGCCCGGTTCAGATGTTTAGGTTTTGAAAGTCAACAGAAGGAAAAGGGTTTAGTTGACCTTGGGGTTTGAGAATAAATAGGATAACACCTGATTCAAGACAGGAAGCTTTAGTTGGGGTAAATATACAGAGTGAACCAGAGTGTGTCAATCCAGTTTAGCATTTAAAGGCAGCCTCTGCTCTTTTGGTTATGCTCTTGAGCCTGTTTCTACTTTTGGCTTTTACATTCCACAGAACTTCTGTAAAATCAGCAGGGACAGTGCTAATAAATTTATAATGTTGTTTTGTATTTCTGAACATAGTACCTCAGTAATTAAGTGAAATATTTATGATGAATATAAAACAATGCAAATTCATTTGTTTGCCTGAAAGCTAGCTTGTTATTTATTTAGATTTATCTTTGAATGATTCTTTAAATTGAATCACAGTATGAATGAGAGCGATATTTAAAGCAGAGAAAATTTGCTATAGTGTATTGATGCATTACACTGTATTATCTAGTGTTAAAGCTATGCAAAGGATGATTTAAAAAAAAAAACAAACCAGAAAACAAAAAAACTTTGACCTAACAAGCATTCTTTAGTGTTTTTTTTTTCTTGTTGAAATTCCACAAGCTAAATCATTTCCTAACAGCCGAAATCTTTATTAAACTTCATGTTTTAGTATAGTTAGCTGTATATATGCAAACTGGATATTGAATTATAGGACAGGTAGGAGTAGGTTCAGCATTATGTGATCTAAATTTTGCCTCAGCTGGCTGTATTTTGCTTCATGGGCTACTACTACCAGTAGTTTTTGTCATTTGCTATTTTCAATTCTCTAACCAATTCTAATCCAGTGAATGTAGTGACCTATGAAAGGAAATGTCTATGCAAAGTGTCCCTGTGTTAGATGATTATGAACTAAATTGTTTTCTTCAGTTGGATTTTTTTTTCTCCTTCCCTAAGTAAAAATTATCTTCCAAAAATAACTTCCTTTACAAATGTATTACTGTTACTCTCCTCATCGTTCTGTTTGACGGTCATCATGAATTGTCATGAGTAAGGAATGGTTATCTTAATGTAAAAAATGGAAAATATATTTGTTCAGTTTAAAAAGGATATTTTATTTCAAAGTTATTACATGATAAAGTGTTGCACACCTACTAATAAGAATAGCTATGTATAGCATGCACATCTACTAATAACAGTAGCTACATATAGTATTTTATCTAACTCTGAATAGACAGCTGATGTGCTGAAAAATTGTTGAGACTCATAGATGGGAAGACTTTCCCCTAAGATTTTAGAAAAAATTAGCAGAGTGTGGTAAGCACATATCTTCTGTTTCTCATTTAATCTTGGTTTTGCCTAAACAACCCTGGGCAACCAAAAGTAACCAAATCTTACGTGAGTTGACAAAGTCCAGCTTCCATAAGGTTCTATCTTACTGCTGAGTCTACAACCAATATCAAGGTGCTTGGTGAAAATATGACCATTACTTGGAAGCTTTGTTTGGTAAAGCATACTATTCCTCAGCCTTGTCATTATTTTATTTTTCTTTTATAAGCATACAAACAGGTTTTCAAAATAGCTTCGCTTGATTACATGAAAGCATCTGGGTTACTATGTTCAGACCAAGAGCGAGGTTCTTGGATATCAGCAAAATCAGAGACTGAAGTTTCTACCTTATGGAGTCTTACGCGTTGCCACCAAAAGTGCTGCCACCGGAGCACGTGTACTGTGATGGATGAGCAGCTGGGGAGGGAGGAATGAGCTGCGTGTGACAGCGCTGATCTGCAACGTGTTCAGCCCAAGGTGAAGGTAGGCACCTGCAAAGATTTGCAGGTTGGCGTTTCTGTTTGCTTGTTGGCTTCCCGAAAGCTCGAGAGGGAGAACAAGAGCAAGGTGTTACGAGATACCAAGTCAAAGATGTGCTGTGCTGGCCAGGAGCAGAACAAGGAATTTTGAATGACACTATCGACATCTTTAAGAAAATTTTGGACACTTGTGGTGTTTTTTTTTTTTTTCTTTTAGAGAGAAGCAGCAACTTAAAACTAGCAGGAGGACTTACATATTTGCTTTTATTTTTTCAATGAATATATTTTATTTTTACACCTCTCACGCCTTAATTGGTAGTTTTATCTGTTAATGTATGCATCACACAAGAACTATCAATCACATAAAATATAGCCATTAACTCTAAGATTTAAAAGGGTAAATTTTCAATAAATCAACCATGCCTGCTACTCACTTTCTGGGCTCTTAGAAAACTATTTGAAGCATGCTGTAAACAGAGGAGGACTCAATAAGTTTAGTTGGCTTGAAATGTGCTACTGTGTGTTACTGTAAGAATGCTGTTTGGAATCCCTTGCTGCCACATACATGTTTTGGCAAATAATTTCCTTTTTGGAAATGCAAATCAGGCACTATAGTTTGATGCCGTAACAGGGCTGTGAAGTCAAAAAGTAGACTGCTGTTAATACAGGAATATTAAGCACAGAGAAAGGGAAATGAGTGCTGTGCTATACCATTTATTAGTGCAGAAATTTAACTTGTGATTATGCCTCAGAAAGTTAAAATCCAGACACAATGGGCAGGCTCTGTCCCTTGTCCTGTTCCTAGGTCAAAAAGTCCTGCTGGACTTTCCTCCTTTTCGGGTGTTCCTGGGAAGAAGTTGAAGTTGTCAGCTTCGCGAAGTACAGCGATGTTCCTCTTTTCCTTTAAACCTCAGCGGCAAGAAATTTTCAGCTCTCCTAATTTTTAAAATATAAAAATTTATTTTTCCTGGTGGATTCCCCATGTGGAGAGATTTAAAGAAATATATGAAGCATATTCATAATGAAGAACAAGCAAACATTCCCACTTTCTCCATTACTTTTGATTAAAAAAAAAAAAAGTAGTAGTATTTTTGAGGAAATCTCATAATTTAAGGGCTGCCTCAAGGCTTCAGAGCCCTGAGTTGGCAATGTTGCAGAGGTAACGGGGTGTGCTGTGGAAAGGCATGGCAGGGGGAGTCCTGCGACCATGTCAATCCAACTTCAGAAAGAGGCTAAAAAAAAAAATCTCTTTGAAGGGATATTTTGGTTAATGTTATATTTCCTGATTTTTCCTGGATTATACATACAGTAGAGTCAAAAGAGTATTCAAAAATCTCAAAATAGAATTCATAATACTTAAAATAGGACTCCAGTAGTACAAATAGTATTCAAATCAGGATGCAGAAATAGCCCGTGCTCAGCTCCTCGTCATTCCCTTGCCGAACCTGGCTGTGATGGGGCTCCGATGCAGCAAGGCTCAAGCTCACGTTGTCCACTCTTAGAGCCCTGCTGAGCCTTCGGACTCCCCAGCCTCACTCCTGATCTCAAGCTCGCCGTGGTACCCGCAGCCATCGCTGTGGTTAGACTTCCTAGCTGTTTTGTCAATATAAATAGTAACAAGTTTATGTTGGGTCTGAGCAAGTTTTTGGCCTTGGCTTGCTGATATCATTTTAGAAAAGTAGTTGGAAAAGGCCCTTGAGAAGCTGAAAATGCATGTATTCTGAGAACAAAAACAACAACATATTATAAGTATAGTTGTTTATACTGATGATTTGAAACACGTTATCCTCTCAGAAGAGCTTTTGTTATTGAACCCTGTAGTATGTTTTTAGTAAGGGGATTACTAGCTCTCCCCTATGTGCTACCGCCCCCCCCCCCTCTAGGGAGGCTTCCCTCCCCCTCCTCCCCCCCCCAAAAAAAAAAAAAATAAAAAAAAGAACCCCAAACCCACGTTAACGGTTTTAGTAGTATAATTGCCTCAGTCCTAAGATGTATTTCTCTGCTGCGGTTGACAGTGCTGGGGAAATAGCTGGCTAAGTGATTCTTGGATTTTAAACCACAAAAGGCTGATCATGAGTCCAATATTCACTTTTCAGACTTGGGAGGAAAGTGATTTTGACCTCAGAAAAGGCACAACGCCTGTACTCATTAGCATCCTTGTGGATATTTTTTTTCTTTGAGAGGGTCAATAGGAATACCATCTTGGCTTTTCAGCAGTTGCAGGTCATGATTTAAAACTGATAGCCTTAATAGAACAGGCTCTGGGTCTGCCCATGGTAAAATGTGATATACGTGATGGAGAGCAGACCCCAGCTTTGCTCCAATAAATACTAGTATTGTCTGCCTTTGTAGAGATGTTAATTATTAGGAAGTTAATGGTATGCAAGGTAACTTTTGATTAGGAAAAGAGTTTATAATGATTGGAACGTTTAATTTTTGGGGTGTTTGATAGGCTTTAATATGCACATGTCTTTATTGGGTGCTGTAAAGCTGGCAGTGAGCCCACCTGACTGCGGGGATCAGGCATGTCCAAATGGTACCTTATTAGCACACAAATGGATATTATAATCTTGGAAACGTTGCTTGCAGACCATAAGACAAAGCCAGTACAAGTGATAGTCAGACTACATACAGGTCTAATAGTGAAGCTGTGGTAATAAAGAAGAATGCTGAAGAAGGAAAAACGAGAACAACCCAGAACCCAAATTTTACCTAGAAATTCAAATGTCGGTGTTTTTGCTGTTTTTATTGGCTTTCTGAAAGCCACTGGTTCTAACAGAGTTTTATCTCCATACATTTGAGTGGAGTTCCGATAACACGCCAGTAGCAAAAATTTGCTTTAATTATGAAATGAAAATAATTTTTAGTGCAAATTGAAGTCGTTTAGGTCTCAATCCTGCAAAGAGTTTTATGCTTGTGTTTAATTAGTGTTAATGTCTCTAAGTAGTCCCATGATGAATCCTATTGATGAGAATTGTGCTGCTCAACTAGGGTACAGCTAAGCATGTAAATATATCTTCGCAAGGTTAAGACTTGGTTTACAATTGTAAAGATTTGTTTTCACAAGAGATCTCAAAAAGACAAGCTTGAATTCAGAGTTAAAAATACATTTTGCTTTCACTGTTTTATTGCCCCAGTTATTAAGAAAAAGGCTGGATGTATTAACCTGTTGCTCCATATGCTAAGCCATACACAGTGCTTGCTCCTGTGCATAAGAAAAGGTTTAAAATCCTTATCATTCTGTGGGCCTGATTTCCACCCTCTCATAGCCTGTCATTCGCATGAACTAAAGTATTTCTACTATCCCTCAGAGAAAAGCAAAGCCAAAGCAAATTAATCAGAGTAGCCACCTGCTTATAAAGCTTAGATCATCTAATCAAAGAACAAGAGCACTACAGTGATGGAACATTTGGTTCAAATAGCAAAAAACACATATCAAATATTGAGAGGAACAGTGTCTCACTGTTTTGAGAGATTAATCCCTTCTTATCAGTCGGCTATCATGAAATGGTCAAATATTCTGAATTTTAGATCACACACTGCATTTGTTGTAACTTAATACTTTTCCCAAATAAAAACAAATGAGGCAAGATGTTTGTCCCATTAGCAACGTGTAAGTGAAAGTCTGCAAATAATTGGATATCTAGGATGCAGTAAACTGATAAACATTTTAAATTATTAAAAATATTAATAAGAAGCACTAAAGAGTTTTTTTTTCCAACTAAGAAATTATTTTCTGATGAATGTGAAAAATTCATATATGCTAAAAAGTCCATAAAGTTAAGTAAATTTCCAGTTTATAAAATCAGATTTATTTTCGTGGAAGAACATATGTACTTTATAGACACATGCACACACCTGTTCTGATAATCACTCTCAAAATTTTGCATTCGTGTAGCAAATTTTCTTAAAAATCAGACTATCAAAGTGACTTCTTTCACTAGGAGCACTGAGATCACAAACACCTCAAGGTTGAGAAGCGTTGGATGTGGGTGTGTGTATGTATGCATGCGTTATGCCAGATTAAGAGCAGCACTTCCCCTGCCTGGTCCCCTATCTGCCTTTGCCCAGTTATGAACTCAAGGAGAGATACTAACTTGCTTACATTTAAAAAATGTATTCTATTTCTGTTTTGATACACGATGAAGGCTGGAGAGAGCTTTGTTTTACATAAGAAATCATCTCCATCTTCCTTTCTTCTCAATGTCTTCCCAGTAGAATTTTGCTAACCACCAATGTTGATTATTTTTAACTACTTCCTTCTCTCTCCTCTCCCCAACAGCAGTATGTCAACCAAATCCACCGGAGTTATTCAGAATGAACCCTTTCAAATGTTAACATACATTCAAAATGAAAGAAAAAGTTTCCTTAGTGCCTGGCCTACTTTTACGCAACTTGTGAAAGCCAGTGCCATGAAGAGGTTTGAAGACGTCAGCACCTTCTAGCGATCTTCCTGTGCTGACAGTTGTTTCATCAGGATGCTCCTGATGGACCTGCCCCAGGTCTCCTCTGTGGTCAAGAAAATAATTTTGCTTTCAAAACTTTAGGCCTGCCGCTGCACTTGTTGTCAAACTATGAAGGCTTCCTTGGACTTTCATGGGATATTACTGACCTGATGCAGTGTAGGATGATACTGGAGAAGAAAGGTGCATCTCTGCATGTGCTGCAGCGAGTATTGCAGCTGAAAGAAGAGCATTTTTATCCCCTTCCTCTCATGTTGTTTTTGCTAACAGGAGCTTGCCAACATAGGTGAAGAAATGGCTGGTGTCCTCCTGATTTGAAGGAAAAACATTAGTGAAATGAAATGCACATCTGCCAATGATGCTCAGGGTAACATAAAATTGCAAATATTGACAAGAGAGACCACGTCCTATATCGGTGGGCCGGTGAAGTCACAGAGACGAAAGTCATATCATTAGCTTTGGTTAAGATATTTGGATGAACCTGGCTGAATAGAAGAGGTGAAACTCCAGTGATGAAGACAATTAACATTTCCTACCATCTCTAGTTGGTTGATCAGGAGTTTTCTTTTTAGGCAGGTAGATGACTTAATCTGAAGTGTGACCTCATCTGTTATACTTGCTTTTATTTGCTGTCTAGGCATTAAAATGAGAACAATGTGATATGTTGTAAGCATGAAGCATGTTAGATCTGGACTTCACTCTCTGTTGGTTTACTTTAAAATACTGAGTTTAAGTTTAAGAGCTTTGTGCTTCTAAGCCTCAAATTCAGGGTGAAATACCTGCATTTCAGGTGCTAACAAGCATTCCACAGGCTGCATAGAATAAGTCACCTGTGAATTGTTTGCCATATTTGCCATTGTTTTCCATGTTTTCTACAACCATGAAAAAATCAGAGTATATTCTTATTTTTCAATTTTTACTTCCTCAAAGTGGTCAAAATAATATTCTCTTCATCTACTTCAGAGGGGCATTGTAAAGCCAAATGTCTTGAGTCTTGCCGGCCACTAAAATCCTTGTGTGTGCAAGTAACCACAGTGTGTCTTCAGAGGAAATTTCTGTAAAAGTCTGTGAAAGGGCTTTATCTCATCTGACCACTGTTCTCCTATCACATACAACCCACGCTATCCTGCCTTTGCTTGCCACAAGGTATTTTCAGGTTTGTGTTGGGTTTTTTAAGTCTATCTGCTTGACCAGTGTCTGTTTGCTGGTACTTTTGTGCCAGAAGTTTCCACCACGGGCTGAGATTAATACTTGGCAAGGGAAGGTGGAGGATTTGAAGAGCAGTCCCCTGGTGAGATGACATCCTTGTGAGCAGAGTGAAAATCAGGAATACGTTCTGCAGGAAAGTTGGTCTGATTTAAGAGAAAATGTGGGGAGGTAAAAAACAATCACCACTGGGGTAAGAAGACAGGAACAGAAGGGAAACAAGATGCTTTGAGTGGAGTGATAAAATGTAGAATAACAGGGTCTGTACCGTTAAATCTCACATGACTTGTGTATTTAACTAGGCATATCAAAGGCTGTGTCTTCTCCAGCACGACGTGTGCTCCTGCCTTCCCTCACTTGGTATTTAACCTTTCCTTGTGATGGAGAATCAGACAGGTCACCCTGGTGCATTGCTCCAGCCTGTCTTGCACACAGCATGGCACCAAATTGATGGCTGCTGCTCACCCTGTGACTCCCAGCTCCTCTTGGCTTTGGCACAGCGAGTTCCCTCTGATCTGAATGTCTTCAGCTGTTGTTCTCCACGTAGGGGGTCCTCGTGTTTGGCAGCCGCTGCTGGATCAGGCCCATGCAACTGCTACCACAGCTTGTCTTCTCCAGCTTAGCTCCAGGTTATCCGAGTCTGAGGATGAAGTCAAAGATCTTTGATCCCGATGAAGCCACAACGCATGTGACAAATGCATTGGCAGCTGGAAGGCAGAGGGACCAGGACAGGTTTCATCAGGAAAGGAGCTGAGCAGTAGAGAAGGAAATTATTGCACTGCTAATTCTGAGAGAAAAACACTCTCCCCCCCAAAAAAAAAAAAGTTTTGCGGTTGATTTATATTTCTATTATAGGCTTATCCTGTTAGCTTGTTCTTAGAGAAGAGCTGTTCCCTGAGGTACGATTTATCCTTTTTAGAAACTCTCCTCCCTCAAGAAACTTGCAACAGTGGAAAGAACAAAAGTTGGGGCTGTGTTTGAAGGAGAAATCTAGCAAAAACAATTGAATGGCTGTATTCAAGGCTGCATGCGGTGGCTAACTCTTCTGGGGTGCAACCACTTAGCATAAATAGTTGAGAAATACTTGTCCCTCAAAGAGAGGGGACTTCGAGAGCTGAAATAGCCCTTTCAGATGTTTCCCCATTACAGCATTTCTCCCAAATTCTGTTAAGATGATGCTTTGAGAGTTTTTTTTTTTAAAAAAAAAAATAAATTAGGAATGATTCTCTAACAATTGGATTTTTTTCTGTTTTGTTTTATTTTTCATGGGTGTCATGGGGAAGATAGAGGATGGTAGGTTTAGCGGGGAACTGGATGGGTGCAAGAGACATGGAAGACAAAGTCAAGCCAAGAGCTTGCAGAATGCAGGAGACCTTCATATCCATGAAGACATGGCTGCTGAGTCAGGTCTGTGGCTACTTGCACACCCAAGAAATACACATGTGCTGATAGAAAACAGATTTAAAAGGTAATCGTGAAATTGCTTTAGAGCTCTGGATGTGTTTGGAAGTTTGTGACTGGTTGTCAGTGATGTCATAACTGTATTTATTATAGCTCATAAATGGATGGGTCTGACTGTTTTCCTTATTTTAATGTATAAATTGCAGTTTATAATGGCAATAAAACACTCCAGACTGTGCATTTCAGGGTGATTATTGCATTTCTCAGGTGGTTAAAGTTACTCTAACTGCCTTTCAGCTCAGATTTCAATAGTATTTGCCCAGTGTTCAGGCCGTTTTTACTTGTATTTTTATGTACAAACCTCAAATTAAAGTGTTTTATTGCTTTTTAATTAAAATGTTGAAGTGTAAAGAAGGAATGGTCACAGGCAGATAGAAAGCCATGGTAGTAGGTGTTTTGAGCAAAGAATGGAATGTATGAGAAGGCAGACGAGGAGAGGAGAGGCTGCAGAGCCTGTCACTGTGTTTGGGTATTTCACAGGTACCCACTACTGGTTCCAGTAAGCACATGGTTGAGTAGAAACATTTGTGAGCCAAAGGCGTTGATGTCTACCTCATAAAATCTAGAACTGAGAAATTATGGACTAAATGGCTGTGAACCCTTAATTAAGTGCTCAGCACCAATGTGCCCTCCTGGTTGAGGCTGAGACATGCTGATGTTCCCCATGAGGTAGCTTGTGACACCTCAGTTCATGGTGTTCCTGATTTTTTAAGAGGGGGGGAAGAAATCCTCAGGTCTCCTGCACACTCACTCTTTGAGACACTGACCACCTCACACGTGGCTAATTGTACAGGGCAGACTCAAAATCCAGTGGCAACGATGGGCTTCTAATGGAACGTAGTTATTCTGGAAGAAATCATTTTCTGGGCTTGTGAGTGGATTAATTCACCAGTATGGCCCATGTGCAGGGTGAAAGGTCTGCTCATTGAAATCCTTTTGGATGATGTCATGTCTAAGTGTCTGCTTGCTAAATCAAAGCACCAAAGTCCTTGTGTTGCAAGTACTCGTTGAGTGGTGGCTGCTGTATCTGCGCTAATGGAAAGATGGTCCCGTCAAGAGGTAGGGCTGCTCCTTGTTGCCCCAGGGCTGATGGATACATAGCAATGTTATACCTTCACACCCTTCTTGACAAAGTGCTGCTCCTTTTCTTACACCAGGACAGCACCAAATCCTGGACCAAGCCACTGGGGAAGTGCCTTCTTGCTGGAGGTGCTTGCCACCCTATGGACCAGTGAGCCCCCTTCCTAGCTTGGTCCTACAAGCCTCTGAAAAGACATTGAAGATGAGTGGTACAGCAGGACACAGTATCCATGAGGATCACGCTCCTTCCTAAGACCTTGACGCTGACAAAAGTTATGGCCACACATCAGGTTTGTGGTCGTATCTCAGTCTGCATAAGCTTTCTTCTTGACGTTGGGTTATCGCAATGCTTTGATGGGCACCTCATTATTTGCAGTCCTATACCCTTTTCCACGACTGGTGTGGGATTGGATAGCTGTACACACAGGCCAAATTCTTTACCTGGGATTCTCTCTTGTGGTAAATCTTTACAGGAACTAGTGTCAGAGGCCTCCAGTTCATAACTTGTGGGTACCATTTAAAATAAATTAAAAAAGAAAATCATGCCCCTGCACACACGCCTTTAACAGGTAAGGGCGATGAGTATTATAAGTTTCATGGAGGAAAGTGAAATTAGGGATTGAGACTTTCACTAAGGAGGAAAAAAAAACCCCAAACCAACAAAAAACAGCCAAAATCGAACTTGTTGGGGTGTCTAATTTTACGTGGAAAATGTACATAAGATAATTTTTTTCAAAGCAGTTTTTTCCATTGTTTCCCCATCTTTATTTCTATTTGTCCTGTGCAAAATATCCCTCTTGCATACCTCCCCTTTCTTCTCATTCCAGAATGGAAAAAATGCTTAATGGGAAGCAAAGCGCGTTAGGAATATTAAGGAAAGATTACAGTATATACATTATGAAATGAAATGCATCTTTTGTGAATAAATCCCCCCAGAAATCTTATATTTCCAGGCATCCACTCACATACCTTCATGTAACAACTTATACATTCGTAAAACATTCATTGAAAGCAGCTCTGCAGTTTTATAGAAAACAACATGCCAGGGATGCAAGAATCTTGCCAGTTCTGTGAAAAATGACACCAATTAAAGCTTAAATTGCTTGTTTTCTCATAAGGTACATATTTTCATAACTTTGAAATCAAATAATTGCTGCTTTTATATTAAATACAATAAAACAAAAAGGATGCTAGTTTAGAGGAACTGCTACAAGCATTTTAATATAATTTTCCCACCATTTAAAGTCACAAAATATGGAAAACAAGTCAACTATGCAAAGTTCCAAGGAGATAGAGAAACTCCTTCAGATTATTACATCATTTGTCTTTTGTGTCAGGAAATGTGTATGTGATTTCATTGTTTGATTAAATGCCAAAAAAAAAGCATATTGCTCTTATCTAACAGATTACAGATTTTATTCATCTGAAAAAGTATTTGTTCATACTTTGACATTAGAAGGCAATATTTTTTTTAATGGTCCAAACAAGCATTTTGAAAAAATATAATCCGAACTTCCCAGGCTTGCTTTTTATTTTGTATTAACAATGCACTGTACTAAAATTTCCCATACTGGAACACGGTCCCTAGTGGTTTTCAAGCTATAAACTGAGTAAACAGTCCCTTTCTTATTGAGTGTCTGTGTGAATGCATGTTGTTTCTGGAATACATCATATTCATTTGCAGAAACCCTGTGTATGGATCTTTAACACTTTTTTTTTTTTTCCCTCCTCTCTTTTTTCGAGGTACCTAAAATAACAGCTTTTTAAGACAGTATTACAGTCATATAACTTGTTGGGAAAAGCACACTGTGGCTTACAATCTGAATTAAGCATGTGTCATTGTGGGTAAGTTTCATTTAAAATACCTATATCTGCTAATTATTTAATATGCTAATGCTATGCTGCTGTACTATCTCTGAATTATGTTAACATGTTTTTGGCAATGCTGTGCTAAGTAGAATATAAGAAAATCAACTAAAAATATTTCCATAATGAGTTCCCCCTTTTCTTTTTTTTGTTACTGCATATAAAGGTGGTGCTTGTCAGTGAAATATTTTGGACTCTCACCATATCAGGGTTGACAAACTTAGCTTTGCATACTGAAGAATCCTTTTAAAAAAATACATAAATAATCTGAGGACAAACACGAAGCTTCATCTGGGGACTTCAAGGTCACTTAACACTGGCCTGGCCTCCATTAACCCCCAAAGGAAATCTTCCAGGATCCTTATTTTATCTTGAGTGGGTGTTCCCAAACTATCAGTGTTTTTTTTTTTTTTTTTTCCACCAAAATAGAGACATGGTTTCCTTTAAAAGACATGAATTTCATGCGGTAGAACATTTTAAAAATGTTTATAAGTCATCGAGAAATTTTTAAAGAGAACGGTGATATTTTAAATTGTTCTATTAACAAAACTCTGCCTAAATTTGGAAGAAGGAAAAGAAAAAAAAGATTTTAAAACTTAGCAAGCGATTAATACTAAGATATTAAAAGACAGCTAAGAGTTCTCGGTCGCTAGGGAAAATAAACTGGTATGGAATAACCAGATCCCTACAGTCTTATGATCAATCCAAAGTAACAAGAATGTAACACCAATGAGTTAACTAATTATATGTATATATTTAAAAAGTCTCTCAGTAGTCTGAACCATGTCCAATATGAATAGTGAAGATTACACGATCTATTATTAACCCATTGCTATTACGCTTTCGGTGTGCTTTGGCAACGAAGAACTCTAACGGGAGTAAACTGTCTGAAATATGTGACTTTTTAATAAAGTGGGTAATTTTTTTGTTGGGGAGGGAGAGTATGTCTTATTTATGGTGTCATTTTAAACTCAAGTTACAACATCTTAGATTTAAGAGACAGGCCAGTAATGCAAGCAAGGGTGTCTCCTGCAAGGAGACAGAGATTAATGCCATGTGTACTGATGATTCTCCACCACAATTTAGGATTCTGGTGGCGCCATGACGCCCCTGTTTTTTATGGTGGTTTGCCAAGAGAAAATTACTTAAACCAATTGTGAATACATTCCTGTTATACTTTTACACAACCACATTTATGTACATAAATAGCATAATGAGTATTTTTTAAATGATCTCTCATTCCAGATTCACCTACTTTGCATAAAATGTCAAGCGCAGGAAGGGAGGGGAGTTGGGGTTTTGTTTGTGTTTTTTTTTCTTTTTCTTTTTTTTTTTTTTTTTCTAAATGAGAAAGGTTTTCACATGGGAATAATACTCTTCCACATCCCCCCTCCTTCTTTCTCCATGACAACTGACCACAATTGAAGTAGATTCTTCTTAACATACTGTAATGTGAGAATTTTTTTCAGCTGGAGGGTGTTTTATTCCCTAAATTGAAAGCTGTTCTACTTTACTGCATAAAATGTGAACTTGGAGATTAGGATGGGTACCTTTGCCAGGTAAAAACTGGTACAGGGAGAGCTTGAAGACCTTCAAAACCATAATAAGCTTTTAAGACTTTACAGGTCTGAGGTTGAGAAAAGCTAGTAGGCTGAAATGTTCTGAGCTGAGTAAATGATGTCCTTATACTGAGGAGAGTTTACACCAGGCAAGCAGAGTATTTTAAAACGTTTTGACTAACTTCACAACTGTTTTGATCAATTTACTTGTGTAGGAGTATAGGTATTTATGTAGCATTCATCTTTTTGGTTTCAAAATTTTGCAAAGGAGGCATTTATCCTTTTTTCCTCAATCTAAGAAGAGGGGTTTGTGGAGTTGTCTATTTTATGGTGTTATTTTTGTAAGGCTGCTGCAGGTCAATAAAACAAGATTTATTAGCAGCTTTTAGAAATACTGGTATTCTAATCATTGCTATATTTTTAGGAGCATGTCTCTTTTTGTTGCCTGAACCACTTAATCTCTCTCCATGAGTCGGATTCTTGGTTATGTTCCTATTCGAAGGAAATTCTCAAGTGCAAGTGTGTTCATGCTGACTGATGGAACCCACAGAGCTGGTCTGTCCCTCAGAGGGTTTTGAAAACTCAAAATGAAATGAGGTATCTAGCTTGATATTTAATGGGAGGAGGGCTGCGTGTAAGGGTGATGGGCTTGGAGGCTGCCTCTGCTTCTGGTTTGCTGTACTCCAAAAGATTTGTAATTCTTTTAAAGTTAGTGGTTTCCTACTGTGACTATGAGAACTGTAGTAATCAAGCCTGAAGCTTTTGAATGACAGTGTTGTCAAGTTTAAATATTAATTTGGCTGGAATGGATAGAAATATACTGCTGTAGTTGGGAGATAATAATACGCATATATAGATAAGGTCTTTGTTCAAGGCCAAAAAGGACATCCTCCCTTAGTCCATAGACATGAACAGTTGTTCTTGATCTGACACGTGGCGTGGAGGGATCTGATAAATAATCTTTAGTGAGAGTTACACTTTTTGTTAAGAACTATGTCATTGAGTGTGCTGAAGAACCAGAGATTACTGGATACTGTCTTGCAGCTATTGCAACAAACTCTAGGTAGTTCATGTGAAACTTGTTCAAAGCAGCTGATCTAACAGTATTGCTATTTTTATGACGTTTAGGGTAAAGAGGTGTTTACTAAGCAGGCCTCTCTTCTCCATGCAAAAAAGGTGGTCTCCAGTATATCTTTATGTGCTCTTTAACATAATATTTTGATTTGGAAATTAGAGATGGAGTTAAAATTATTACCTATAGCATTTGAAATGTAATTTCCTCTTGATGTGCAATTAAGGTCAATGTTTACATATCACTTCAATGTCATAATAGCATAGTTTTTTACTGCTACATGTGGTTCCTGCAGTTAATATATCCAGTTGTATCAATACTAGCTGTTATATTGGTGCAAATACACAGGGTAGTCTTGGCAATACCCTTTCTCTGGAAGTCAGAGAAATCTTCAGGCAAAAGCGAAGAAGGGCTAGAAGATTAAATAGTTTGGCAACCAGGGCGGAAGAAGAGGTCTGCTGGCAACTGCAGGGGAACTCTTGGTGCTGGAAATGTAGAGGGTCTAGCAGCGTGGAAGGAGAGAGGACTTTGGAAAAGAAATGGAAGGGCCAAGTACACAGGACAGAAAGGTCAAGAGGAAGATTGGCAGGAGAGCAAAAGAGTTTGCCTCCAGAGAGAAGTAGAAAGGCAGGACTTCTTAAAATAGAAAGTCCAAAGAGTATCATCAAAGGATTCAGCTGTGGGAAACCTGTCCAGCTAAAGAGGCAGCAAGTCTGAGATGTTTATTATTTTTAATTTTTTTGGAAAGATGCAAGATGTAAACCAGTTAATTTCATTAAAAAAACCCCAACGTGTTTAGCTTCAGACTTACAAATTTGCCTTTCAAATTTTCTTCAGAAAACTTTTAGTGCAGTTCAAAAAGTCTCAAACTAGAACCGTGAAATACCATGGGGTCTTATGACGTCTGGGTCATAAACTACCCAGCTATTTGAAACACAGCTGAAAGTGGGAGTAGTGGGCTACTCTGCAGACATATGGAGCCTTGTAGCAAGGAAAAGTTACAGACTGAATTACGAAATATTAAGTGTATTTTAGCCCAGTCTGACTCTTGTCACTGGGTGAAATTTTTATTAACATATTTAACTCCTCAAGTACCTTTATGATCACCTATCATATATATGTCAGTACTTATGTTAGCTTCCGTAGTCAGGACTTGCTGTTAAAATTTTGCACCAACAACTAATATCTTACTTTTTATGAGTGTATGAGATAATGCGGTGTACATCAGCTGCTGTCGTTGGAGAAACCTTGACTTGTGATGTAATTATGCTTGATAGCTTGATTATTCATTGCTTTGTTACTTCTTGCTTTTATAAAATTGGTTTCTGTCAGTTTTGAAGTATGTTACCTCAAGACGCAAACATGGAAGATACTTGCAAAGTCAGCTGTACAGAAGTCTTCACTTAATGAGCGTGTTTACTTTTGTGCTTCTATAAATAATTTATAATGCAAATTTCTGAGGTCTAGGGTCCCTTTCCCAGAGGGGAGGTAGTCCTGGTACAGGAATTCAAAAAGTTAATACATTGCCGCTTCTGCTTATGGATGTGCAGCTTTATATGATATGATATTAAGTGATAGGATGTTTGCTTTTCATATGAAGAGGTCAGTAATGTCAATGAATATTATAGAAAAACAGAGATGTAGACTTCTTCAGGTGACTGCTCTCTAGACCGTCTTACTCAAGGGGACTTCTAATTTTTGACCGTTAAGTGCATGGAGAGGACACATGTATGATAAAACAAAGATTGAGTGTTTATGGGAGTTTTTGCCACTGCTGCCATTGAAGCATTGTACCATGGGCCTCTAACTTGTGTTCTGGTTTAAGAGGGAACTAAAAAAAAATATCGAACTCTAATGCACAAAAATGTGTGTTTGACACCTGTCATATTACCATTGCAGCCCCATAAAAACTCGATGCTACAGGTTTTATCTGTTTTACATCCGTAATAAAGAGGGAAAAGTTATAATTTTACCAAAATCCATCATTGAGCTCAAGACTTAAATGTGTGAGTTACGACATTTCAGCGCTGGTACATAAGAAGGAAAAGAAGTTCAAAACGTCCTTGTAAGGAAACTTCTGTTTGCTGATGATTTTTAACTATCCCAAAGTCAGTCCTATGTACTGGGATGAGTATAATGCAGTGTTTCGGAGGGAGAGAGAGGCAAAATATTTTGATGAATTTAACAGAAGAAAATGTTAGTACTGGAGACTGGCATGTGTCTGAGTTTCTAACAGCTGGATGAGAATTTTGCTGTAGAACAATAATCCTACCTAGATTGCTTTCAGTGGGATCAAAGTCCACAACTGCTTGATTTAGCTAGGATTTCTAGTTTAACAATGAAGTCTTGCACATCGTCTGCCTGCCAGCCTCCTCTATGCCCGCTGGAAACATTGCCCCATAGCTGAAACACCCATGGCACGAAGAGTCACCTGAACGTATCCCTCAAAGAGAGCCAGCCACCTTCCTACACCCACGTAACCTTTCATCAGGAAGCTGATTGTGAACATTTCACGTGAAAACATGTTTTGCACAGGTGAAAAATGTAGGCATTTGTTATTTCTCCTGTGAGGAGCTGGGCTTCCAGGGAGGGCCCTGGGAAAGCGATAGGAATTGAGCCATACTGTCATATTCAGCTGATACAGCTGTTTATTGTACAGTCTCTCCTTTGTGCTTGGACTATTGCCACGTATGATTTAAGTGTGTTTGGAGTCCTGGTGGGTGCAAGACTCTTGCCCGGCAGTCTCTGCTGGGACCGGTGACAGAAGAGGGCATCGGTCTTACTCTCTAGTTGGCAAATTCATGCAACGCAAAAAAGAAGGAAATTAAAAGCTAACGCTCTTCAAATGGACAGCCTGACACATAATGGAGATGGGGCATTGAGCCTGGGTATGTCAGGAATATAATTTTAACACAACAAGACACATGTAACCGGGCATGACACGTTGGCATGCTGATACATGAACCAGTGCATCTGAAACAAAGACAGTTTGCTGAAATTTGTATAGATTCCCCTCGCCCTGCACAAATTTCAGTTTACAAGATTTCACAATTAACAAGCTTTCTAGAATATTTACAACCTTCTGAAGAGTGAGTTTGTTGGTTTTTTTTTTATATAAAAGAAAGTTAAATGGAACACACACACTGCTTTTGAAATGTAGCCATAGGAAGGTCATATATTTAGGTGTTACATATTAAAATATTGATTTTTTAAAAATATAAAACCCCTGCTTACAATAAATACAATGCAAGTCATAACCTTTATTATAAAAATATTTCAGTGTTCCACAGTAAAGGGTCATTAACATTGCTAAACTGTAGAATTTGATCATTAGTGGAGGATACTACATTTTGGTTTTAATAAGGCAGTGATTTATACAGAAACTTATTAAGAAGCAAGATATGGCTCATTTCTGATCTCTGACATGCTTAAAAGATGTTGCAAATTAAGGGATTGATCCTGTAGATCACTGAGCTGATATGAAGAAACGTCGATAAACAAAGTGCTTGCTCTGTCATTGGCCTTTACCTTGTACTTAAGTAGATGTACAGCATATGATGGGGGAAACTGAGGTAGTAATGCTTTCCTTAGACTAGCTATTTCAGATTTTATGTACTCGATGGGAAGCCAAGCACATCATTATTTTTATTCTGGACGAATAGTTAGGCATTTTCCTGTGAAGTGGAGAAAACCTCATCCACAAAGGTGCGTTGAGATATTCTCCTGTGCAGTGTCCGTAAGGAGTTGGCTTTGCACCATCTTGTACTTGTGGGTCGCCAGGCTGCTTGCATGTGGCCAGTCATTCTGCAGGGGCACCTGGGCAACCGTGAACATTGGGAAGGGCTGATGATAAGCAAGGGTGAGAGGGGACACAGCTTTGAAGCCTACTACAGTAAGGAGATGGTGTCTATCAGACACTGGCTCTTCAGCTCCTTGTAGTGAGGGCTGGAGCTCATGAGCCTTTTCAATGGAAAAAGTGTCTGAAATTCAACCACACAGTGGCAACAGGAGTTCAAGTGAAGGGCTTTATCTGCCCTGATAACTTAGGATGAGCTAATTTATTAGTTTAAATGACCCAAGGTGCACTGCACCACTTTTCCTGGAGTGGTTCAACCAGGAGATGTGTCTTGGCTCCCATCAGCATCTCCAGTGCTCGCAGAGCCATTCCCTAAGACGACAGTGATGCATTCCATAAGACAGTGTCCCCGACAAGTGTGACACAAACTACCTGCCTGGGACATGGGTCTGCTGCACGGCTGGGACCTCCCAAGACAGGCACAGCTGAGGTCTTTGGGTCAAAGGACGCTTGAGGTGGCAGTAGCAACGCCACGGGCACCGAAGGGAGAGGAGTGACTGACGCATGGCAAGTAAAATAACTGCTGGAAATGGAGAGTTCATAGGGGAAAATAGCCTGCCTTCATACAAGTCCCTTTATGTGTGCAAATCTGTGGACAGTGTGATGAAAATGCATTGTTGTATGTTACCCAAGAAAATTTCATAGGGGCGAGAAAAAATTTCCTTTGCCAGAATGATCCTGTTACACATGCAGTATTTATTAATGTGGGTGAGTGTGGGCTTTTTTTTTTATTATTTTTTTTTTATTTTAGGTAGTGCATGTTTTTCATTATTTTAATTGGGAAAAGCCTGATAAAAGAGAATGTACACTTCATGTGTCAAAGAACACGCTAAAATTTTTTTTTATTAGTATGTGAAACCTGCTGATGTGTCACTTTCTATGATATTCTTTCTAAATTTCATTAGCTGAATTTTAGTGCTCTTTAAAAGTGATAGCAACCAGGTGCATTATGGGGTAGATGACACAATCCTGCCAACACACCGACATGAATAATTCCCACATTCCCAGTCTCTGCCGTTTGTGCAGGATCAGGTAGTTGTTTTGCGCTGTTGATATATCGAGGTCTCTCAGACAGACACTACCAGTCTGATTTTGAGACTGTAATCTGTATTTACCTCCCCTAAAGTGAAATACTGATTAAAAAGCATTGTTTTTCACAGATTTTTACATTTCTGTTTGTGTGGTTTTCCTCTAATGTTTTTCACTTCTAATGAGAATTAAAAGAAAACTGAACAATAAACCTAACCCCCTTACTTCACCTGCTTTCTGGCTCAGTCGATTAAAGCCTTCCCAGGGCTGTTCAAGTAGCATCTGGAGGGAATGCCAGTTTGTCTGTCAAAAAATCAACAACAAATATATGTATTTATGAGGATAGCGAGAGTCACAAACTGCATCCCATGCAGCTGCTGCTGCCTGTACCTACTCAAGCCTGTTACTGTCTAAAGATTTAAAAATTTTCTGTGTGGCTTTTTTTTTTTTTTAATACCTCAACATAGTGGAAAAAAGACATTTGCAACCTGAGGTTTTTTTTAAAAAAGGCTTTCTCTTCAAGCCTTTGATCCTGACTCTCCAGTCGTGGGAACAAGGAGAAATCATCTTCCGTGAACTGTGAGTAGGAAGCTGCGAGGGAATCGACAGATGAGTTTGAACGTTCGGCCTTGTTTATACTGGGGATTAAGTAATTTGTGGTCAGTAACCAATGCAGCTGGGCTGCTGCAGGCTCCCAGTTCACATCAGATGACATTACTGGAGTAAAAATCGGGGCATGCTTGGCTGCTGGAAGGGGTGATTTCTGCCCTGGCCATGTGCATGGGGGTATTTCCCTCCCCGCCGGATTGGTGTGAATCCGGACTGGAGCCAACCTTATGTCCTTGTGTTTCCAACGTGTCAGGTTGGAGTAGTGCTCCTTGGGCGAACGGAAAACTTCAGAGAAAAAGGGTTCTGAAGAGATTGATCAAAACCATAATTTTATGGGTGTAGAGCTAAACAGCCAAGCCAAGCCTGAGCTGCAGAAAAGAGCGGCTCAGAGCGGCTGCTACTTGGTGTTTCTCAAGATCCTAAGGAAGACGACAATCAGAAGATAGGGAAGTCAAGGGGAGGAAAAATGCTTAAATTGCTGCAACGATCTGTCTGTGTAAACATTTCACTCATCTGTCTGCATTTGGAAATACCCTAGGTTGTGCTCTGAAAGTATTAAGACTTTTTCCAAAGGTGATTTTATTGTCAACTACTATTACAGCAGATTTTTTTTTTTTTTTTTTCTTAGGAGGCACATGTTTAACATCTTTCTGTGCTTCTAAATATAAACTTGCTTCCCAGTAGTATTATCCAGGTCTTGTTCCTTCTCTATTTCTCTTTCCTTTTTTCTGCTCCTCTCCTCTTTCTCCTTCTCCTTCTGTCACTGTCTGCGTGCATTTGATGAGGCTCTGAGTTACAATGGGGCTCTGCAAGGATGGATTCCTTTTGTGATCTGTGCCGAGTTATACCAAAACTTTCTGTAAAGTTTTACTTTCGTGGAGTGCTATATAGTGACTTTTTATGTGTCTAAGAAATGGAAACATTTTGTCTCATATAAAAAAAAAAAAAGAAATATTTTTATACTGCGCTCTATTCACAGACCACATCAGAGGTATTCTAAGAATAGAATAGATCAAATATATTTTATGGAAATATAATGAGAAAAGGATGTGTTCCCAAAACTCACTCTGAACAAAGGAATGCAACATAGTCAGGAATACTTTAATGCGCCTAACAATTTTCTCATGTGAAAGGCTGAAGGAACAGTCTTGGTTTGAAGAAATCTTCCAATTCTCCCCAGGCACCCTGAACTTGAAATCAGAACTAGGAAAGCTATATATTACAAAAAAGAAAATGTATGGAAAAAGTGACTGAGGGCATTAACCATAAAAGACGTTTTGAAAAGAAAAATAACATCAATATGAAACATTTTGTCATGTTTCATTTCATTGATCATATATTTATTTTATGTGCTCTGGAGCACTGAAGCTTAGATGTAACTACATTTCAGGAGCCTCATATTAGACCTGTCATTCTCTTTGTGGTGAAAACTAAATAGTGAGGAAAAAAATAAAATAGATTGCAATTATTAGATTTGGGTTGGATTCCATCAGATTGTACCTAGGAACTTCAAAAATTGAACTTAGAAAATGAGACATAACATTAACAGCTATTAAATATGCTGCCTGTGTGACAGAGAGAAGTAGGAGGTACACCTACAATGTACAATAATGCATCTTTTTCACAGTAATGCAATATGTTCACCTTAAATAGGCTTGTAATTAAAACTGCCAGTGTTGATTAGATCAACCATGTAGGAAAGATGCATTTGTATTAGTTCTAATTAAATCTATTTTAAACAAGTTGAAGTTAGATTGTTGTTTTTCACTCCCCGATACAATGGCAAGTATTTCAGCTGCTGTATATATCTCCCAAGTAGTACAGATCTCAGTTTAAAAAGCTCAGTCTTTTCTGTAGCTGATCTCTGATCCCAGGTTACTTCTGCCTCAGGTCTGGACTTCTTTCCTAGGCAACCCTTACAATGATTTAAAATAGGATTGTTACAGGAACACGACAGATGAGATCAGGCCACTGTTAACATTGTCGGATTTTTTTTTTTTTTTTTTTTTTGGCATTGGAAAGGAAAATGAAAGCATTTATCATAACTCAGGCTCTTGAGTTATTGGTCTTAATGTGTTTTGCAATAAATATAAGATTGGCTTAGAAGTTAGTAACGGCGAGAAGTGGGACAGGGAAAGGCACGAGCTTGGGGAGCTCTGGCAGCCCCTAGCACATTCTCGCAGCTTTCTCTGGTGCTGGGTGGCATTTTTTACACCAGGCGTCTTTGAAGATTGCTGGTATAAACCCCAACGAGATACACTGTGTTTGCAAAACTCCCTGTTGGAGTCTTACACCCTGTTAGAGCTGAAAGTTATACTCTTCTTGAATTGAATGGAATGAGGATTTGGCTCTAAGTGGATATTTTCAAATATATCACGCAATGCAATCTACGAATGCTAATGAAGTCCTAGCGTAGTGGTAATTTATGCAATGGCTTTTTATGCAGTTCAGGTCTCTGAACAGCCTTTCAAAGATGTAACTCCAGGGGAATAATATCAGCCTTGCTCTTGATGCCTCATCCTTTTCTCTCAGTGCAGAGCAGATCGTAGGTGCAAAGTGAAAATGAGGTAGCCAGAGCTATTTGGTTCCTCTCTAGTGCTGAGCCATGCTGCTGGGCTTTCTCCTTCTGAAGGTCCTGGTGCCTTCTGCTAGGCACATGCCAAGACCATTTTCTCCAAGGCAGAATGTGTCTGGAGCACAGAGATCCATCACTGGGGTGGTCCAGGGGTGGGGTGATGGTCGGAGATGCTGATTCACCTCTGGTCACAGCGTGGATCTGCTGCTTTGGACCTCTCCTTGACCCCCGGTAGCCGAGTGGGTCAGGATTGATGCTTATGACCCTGTGCATGCCAACTTTCTTTTTGAAACAACCTGAGAGCACGGGAAACCTCCAGGAGCTAAGAGTGTTTCGGCTTGTAACACAACTGGAAAAAATAAGTTGCGCTATGTTTTCATATTGATTTTCCTTCTCTTGGTGCAATGTTTTCAATTTAAATGGCAGCAGACTGAGGCACAGAACGGGAAAAAAATGTTATGAGCTACACAACTGGGAAAAGAGCCTGATTTTCTGACTTTTGTGTCCATGTATCCAATTAAATTTTGTCACTGTCCTGTGATTTCATGTCCAGTGCAGCATTGCTTCCACAGAAGAGCTAATTTTTGAATAAGTACAGAAGTGCCCATATTTAATTAATATTATATAGTATATTCAGGAAAGAAGACCTTCTTTTCCCTAAAATTGTTTTAATTAACAGGAAAGAAAATCTTCTGCTGACTTTTTATTGTTGCAAGATAGAAAGAAAATTATTTCATGCTAACATTGGACTATATTTAACTTCCATCTCTATCTACAGAAGAAAAATTGAAAAATAGTTTATGTTAGATTGTATTGCACCTTTTTATCTCATAAGGGTTTCCTTCAAGTACCATTAAATAATGATATACTCTTTAGAATATTAGTTAACGGATGATAAATATTTAATTTTTGTTGTTTGGTTTTGTGTTTTGTCCTTTTCATATTTCTTAGCTGAGGAAGAAGTCTTCCACCTTCCAGAAACCTGATATTTTGGAGGAGATCACTCTCTGAACGGGTCGTATACTGCCCTTTTCAAAATCAAGCTATCAGAAGATGCCCTTCAGCAGGAGTGTTAAGAGGACTTGGTGAGTTTAACATGTTTCGCCTGCTTAATTTAATTTGGAAAAATTCAACCAGAAAATGAAGTTATTAACAGGTTGGTACATTCAGAGATAAGATGATGTCACAGGAAAGCAGTCAAGTGGGTTGCTTGTCAAAATATAAAATATGTATCTGTCAGAATCAAATGATAGATAAGCTGTGGCTGGGTGTGGGATGCAGTGAAAATAGTGTGTTAAAAATTGAAACCGAATCCCACCAGTCTGGAGCTCAAGCTTTTAGTAACTATTGTGGCGATCAGAAATACAACAATTCAGGGGACATGAGCTGCACTGCTTAAACATGGTACATGTAATTTCTTGGCACCGGTAGTCAGAAGCATGTACATCGGTTCTAGACCTCAAACAAACAGGAGAGACCTTGAAAACGTGGCTATTTCAAAAGATGACTTTGAAACTGGGACACCTCATTAGCTTGGGTATGCCAAAATGAGAATTAAGAAATCTTTCCCTGGGTAACTTGGGAACCTTTAAGGCCTTAAAAATGTGAAAATAGAGTCTGTCTAGCCAACGTGATGAGCCTTTCTGTATTAGAGAGGTTCAGATCAAAGAGAGGAGTCTCCAGTGTATTGTCCAGGAACACATACGTGTCACGTCCGTCACGGGCCTCTTCCTGCCTTCTGGCTAGCTATATAAAATAGCTGGCACCAGGATTTTAAAGTTAATAAACTTGGGAATTTTAAATGGCAACTTTGAGTCTCATATGAGCAAAACAGAATAGGCTGCTTAGCAAGGAATGCAGTCAAAGTCCCAAATAATGTGATGGCAAAATCAAAGAAATACCATTAAAATAAATGTCAGCGTTGCGTTATCATTGAATTTGGGAAAATGATCCCACTTATGTGGAACTTCATTCACTGTAAGTTGTAAAATTGAGGTTTGAGACTGTAAACTCTTGGAGACAACCCATGAAATCTCTCTGTTTGCTCAGGATCTTCCATGATACAGAGTTTAATTGTGACTGGAAACTCTCAGGACTAGCAGAATACAAATAATAGAAGTCCTAAACAAAATGCTGCTCTTATACTTAAAGGTCAGAAGGCACTAGTCTGAACTCTTGATCTCTAGGTCATAAGAGTTTGGTCAGTAAAACCACCATGATATTTCTAATTTATTCTTCAGCTTAAACAGTTCCTAAAACCTCAGCTCAAGAAACAATCTGCCTCAGGAAAGAATAAGTTTTAAAACGTTGTTCTGATGGTAATTGTTTTCAGTATTTAAAATATGTCTCATTTAAATTTCTTCAGCCTTAACTTCTAAACTTTGGATTTTGAATCTTTTTCTTTACACTTGAATAAACTTATACTGAAAAACTTGGTATAAATGAAACAAGTGGACTTTAAATCTCTAAGGTGGACTTTAAAAAATTTTACTGTTTTTTTTCCAGGGTTTTTGCCATACTTTTTCATGTGTGAATGCTGGAACTGAACCTTGGCATTTTTTTGCAATGACTTCCCCAATGCCGTACACAGAGCAGACAGCAACTCTCTGCTGCTACGTGTTATCTTCCATTTTATGTGCTCAAGGATCATGTTCACCCATTGAGACTTCATACTGTTGGGATTATATGTGCTATGCTTACTCTGTATCATGCTAATTTTTTATTTAGCAGTAATTGTAATGGTGATATAGAATGATCTATACTGCTGCCATACTTAAGTTTATAACATCATATTTGCGTATCACATTTTAAAGTTGAACATGGCATCCTTTTTTTGGTTAAAATCTCGAGATAAATCACAAATCTCCTAGCATGAAGAACTTGGGTTTGGCTTGTGTAAAGACAATGCCTTCGTAATTGAAAGAAAAAAAGAAAAAGGAAATTTGGGAGACGACTAGTGTACATGTGGTATACTTTTTTTCCCCCTAAATTGAAAAAAAAAATAATTAAAATCCAATGACACATTTGGGCTGAAAAACTGTTTGCTGCACATGTTTTATATATGTGGGTTTGTTACACAGATCATGTGTCTTAATTAGGTAATTTATTTTGTGTTATCCAAAGAAGATGTTCTTGTCCAATTGGATACACAATAAAAGTTTCAAGAAAACTTGTTAATCCTGTATTTACAGAGGTTAGTGCATGGATACAGAATAACAACAGCTACAGATATGTCTCTATATGCTGGTACAGTTACCTACTAGATTATGTTCCCTGGAGAACTACTATTATTTTATATGTATATGTCTACATTCAACATAGGAAGGGATGAGTTGTATTTTTAGTAGGATTTTTTTTCTTTTAAATTCTCTCCCTGAAACTAAATATATTAGCTTTATCCACTATGCAACTCCTAAGGCAAAAGCAAAAATTTAATGGTAAATAAAACTAACCCCAATGAGGAAAGTTCAGTCACTTTATCTTGGGCAATTTGGCCCTCTTTGAATTGTGGTGTTTCAGAGGGGTAATGGCAACTTGAACTTGAGATCTCCTGACCTGTTTTCCTCCTTCCCACAAAATCTTGATATTTCCTAAATGAGTGTTTTGTTTCCTTGTACTAATCTGATACTGTTCATCCAGAAACTGAATCTAGTTATCGCTGGTTACGCTAATTGGGATTTCTTAGTTTCTCTTCCCCTTTGTCATTAAACTGGATTTGAGCTTCACATACCCTTACAATTACTTTGAAATTCCAAGTCTCCTTGCAACTACTTTGAGAAATCTGAAAGCTAAATGATTCCCAAATTTAAAATATGATGTTCCCTAGTTGAAAGGCAAAACGCAATATTGTTCTATTTGTATTCTGATGAAATTCATTATGTACAATATAATTTGTGTCTCTGTAACAGTCTACTCTTCTTCAATTAGGGATTAAGCCAGATACTACAAAGATCTGGAGGAAATACAGTAACTTTTTTTTTTTTTTTTTTTCATTGAGAATACAGAAGGAATTTGAAGTGTGTGTCACTAGCGGTAAAATACAAGTTTACAGAGTTTTTCTTCTGTTTATTGTAAATCAGCTACAGAACAGCAACCCATGGCAATAGTCCAGGAAACTGAGATTATGAAGTTAGGAAGTAGAAAGATGAATAGAAAATCTTGTTTACAAATCTTGACGAACATCTTCCTTGCTATGCAGTGAGGACTTGATTCAGCTCTCTTTGAAGTCAACGAGAAAACTCCCACCAGCTTCCAGCAGGACCCTGATTGCTCGTGTTTGTGCCCTGTTTGGGGTGGGATGTGGTGAGATGCAGTCTATGCAAAGAACTGTGACTAATGGGGTCGGTCCAAGGACCCTGGATGCAGTGGGAAATGAAGGTGAAGAAGTGAAGTTATTTATCTAAGGTGTCCCTGCCCATGGCAGGGGAGTTGAAACTAGATGATCTTTAAGGTCCTTCCAACCAAACCACTTTATAATTATCACACCTCATCAGATAGATTTCCTTATTCATGGAAATCCAAGAGCGCTGGAAATGGTGCCATATTGATGGCTAATTTGTTGATGTGTTACGTGCCCTAGCTGCTGTCCACAACTCCATTCCTCTGAATGATATTTGAAGTGTAGCCTAGGAGAAATCTGTTGTAATTTGCTCTCCTCCTTTCTGTATTTATAAGCCTACAATATTGTAAGTTTTTACTGTGGGTGGACAAGCAACATCCACTCATATCAAAGAAGATACAAGTACAGATAAATATAACTTTATACATTCATTTTTATGTAACTTATGCAAATGTATGTGCAAGTTAGTCACAGTCCCTAGGCTGGCAGCAGATAACTGATATGGCCCTTGTTGTAGCTTCATTTGGACAGTGGTGTTGCTGGATGATCCCACTGCCTTTAAGCAGAGCTTTGCATATGTATGTTTGCTCTATGCCTGCTAGAGCAAGGTTTGGCTGGAAAGAAATGGCAGGATGGGACAGAGGAACACGGTCCTGGCAGTTGTTCGTCTCTGCCGCCAAGGTAGGGCTTAGACTAATTGCATGTGGAGGCTCCTCATGTGTTTGTTGTTTGTTGGTTTGTTTTTTGTTTTTTTTTTTTTTCCCTCTTGAGGGCATTAGCAAGAAGAGTTAAAATCTGAAAACTGAGGAGTGGACCATGAGGGATTGGCATGTGCCATGAAGTGTGGCCCTTGCTGGCATCCATCTCCTCGCTCAATGCCCCAGCCTACCTCCTGTGCCTCCTGTTGGCCTCCACCTTTTAAACAAAAAAAAAAAAAGTAACTTTCTCCCCATCACATTGCTGGTTGCTCCAGGAATGTTTTGTTTTACCTAACACTTGCTGTTAAGTACTAACTGACCATCTTAAAAAGCAGATCAAAGTATATAGACACAGCAGCTTATTCTTGTTTTATGGGAACTTACCTGTTCTTCTCTGAAGACTAAACAAAACAAAAAGGCCAATTTTGGTATGTCAGGTGCAATTGTCCAAATTAATAACCTTAGTGTTCATCCTTATTTTAAACACCCATGAATAACTTGGTCCATACTGCTTAGATTATAATGTTTAGTGCATGAATTTTAATAATTCTGATTAATGGTGCTATCTTTATTATATTACTTTGTACTTGTGTTCACTCTTTTATCATGAGATCTCAAAGCACTCTATTAAACCACACCACTTCTTTGTAAAGTATATGAATTTTAGCCTATTGAGTTTATGTATCGAATAAGTATAGTAAGGAGAATAACGTTTTTTCCAAAGTTCATTTCAGAGCTTTGCATTGATTCTCTGCCATATTTAAACAGTGGGAAAACTAGGCTCCAGAAAACTCGACTCCCACTTCTACCCACTAAATTATGGATTTCTTTACTCCCCATTCTGAATTTCAAGTAATCTTTGAAAAATCTGTATTCAGGAATCTTCAAATATGAATAATGATAATTATATCAATATTATTAATATGCACTATTAAAAGACATAAATCTACATTTGCAAAGCTTTGATGTGCTTACAAAACTGAACTTTTAAATGAAAATATGTTTTTAAATCATGTCTGTATTACAGAAATCTATTAAGACTAGTCTCACAAAGATCTGCATATGCTTAGAGCAATGATTCACGTGCTCCTGCACTGATGTCCTGGGAGCATCGAAGATCTCTGATGGAACAGACCTGCCCAAACTATGTTTGTTGTGTTTCCTCCTTTTTGTTAATTCTGATATTTTTTTCTTAATCTTTGTTTCCTGTATGTATGTTTATATGTGATTTTTATGGCATGGCAATTGTGAACTGTGAAGATTATTACCTGGAGAAGCTGTGCGCTAAATTCACACCAGATCTCTGTGGTGGACTCTTATCTCTCTGATAATCTTGCCTTTCAAATCCAGAGACATTGATTACTGTAGACAGAGTTATGCTTTTCTTAAAAGTTTCATAGGTCTTCTCCTCCTTTCTCATTGCTGTGTGACAAGGTGAGAGCCAGTCATTCACTACATGGATTTCGTACTTCTAAAGGATTTTTGTAGTTCAGCCTTGTCAGATAATTCAAACTGGAACATCAGTACTCTTTCTTTTCCATTTGGACATTTTGAGACTCTTAGCTAGTTTAAAAATAATAGAATTGTGACCTTCAGTTGACATTATAAGCTTGCATTTTGAAGGCTGTGCTTATATTTTGAGGTTGCTGGCTAGGAAAGTCAAGATTAACTAAACTGACTGTAATTCTGAATGCTTACCTTCTTTTTATGCTGTTTTATTGCTGTTGGGGAATTTTAGTCTAAAGGTGCATGCTGAAGAGTCGCTCTCTGACCAGGTTGCTGAAAGCAGAAAGCTGCTGACAGAGAAGCAGAAATGTTTTGAAGAGCAGTAATGGTCTCCTCGTCTCTTTTGTACTAACCACAGACAGCTGGAGAACAGGCAGCAGAGAGGCAAGAGAATCATGTCTCATGGATGCGTGAGCATAGGCTGGCGGCTTAGCAAAGTTTCCAGGGGAAAGATACGGGGTTTTGTTTGCCTTTACTTGAATTTCTGTAATTACATGGAATTGAAGTTTCTAAATGCTGGTACATAAGCTTATTAGACTAAAATCCATATATTTTACAAAGCTTTGTGTTGGATAAGTGTAGTAATGTGTTTTGTTTTGGTGTTTTTTTTTTTTTAACTGTATAGCTATTTTTACAAGAGAGCTGAACAATGCAGCTCAGCAGTAACAGGGAGAGGAACTTGGTGGGGGGATAGGAAAAGTCGAGGGAAGAGAAAGGGATGTTTATAGACCACTAGGAAGGTTTCAGACTTTTCCATTATGACTTCAAGCTCCGGGGTCACTGGATTCTACCCTTTTCAGCAGAAGTGCCAGGCAGAGCAACGGCGTATGGCAACATGTCCCACTGTAATTTATGGCTCTAAATGGTGATGGGATAGCACCCATATCTATCTGGTCTCAGGTCATATGCGGATGAAAAGTGTTTCTCCTCCTTCAGAAGATGAGGAGTGTCCCAAAGCCACCTTTATTTCATCCGCTCTTACATCTACTGAAACATTTGGTGGTGACTACTGCTGGAGACAGTAGATGTGTTGGGGAACCAGTCTGGCTCAGGAGAAGAGTTTTTATGCTTCTCTGTGCTGCATAGCATTGGGGGATCTGCAAGTCTGTCTTGCTCTGACCTTTGGAAAGTTGAAGGGTTGTCACTGAGCAAACAGCGTTTCCTGCTTAAAACTTCAGGAGGTATATTTTTATTTTGCTTGTATACTTATAACCAGTGATTGAAAATCAGGTCTTTTAAAAATTTTTTACCTTAGACCATCATTATTTTAGTATTAAAAAACCCACCTTTTCTTCCTCAGTGGTACAGTTTCGTAGAACGCAGAGCTGTGGGAATAGTGTTGACTAGTAATTATTTACTTGGTTGGGCTGGATAGTTTTCCTTCAAGTGAGGTACTTCATTTTAGCAGTGGCATGTTCTCTTAAATAGTTATTTAGAGAAAAGTTGCAGAAGATAGCAACTTCACAGAGCAGGGGGGGGACCAAACCAAAAAAAACAACCACACACAAGTTGGAAGGGCTTAGAATAAATTATTGCATGTCATTCTGTGGGAAAATCTTCCCATACGAATGCCGTGTTGTTCGCAATGTGAGTGCCAGATCCACTCAGCTCTGCTTTGCACTTCTGTCACCCTTATCACTCATGAGACGATACTCTTCTACTGTAAGTGCTACCCCCAGCGGCATGTATTCATTTATAGGACTTGCATACTTATGCTTAAGTCAGACACCCAAGAGGCACAGGATGAATTGACAGTATAGGCAGATGCTTTCAGCAAAGAAGCTGGGATGTTAAAAGAGCTTTAGCATGGTTATTGTTTTGCCAGGCAAATCCATGTACTTGTCATCAAGGTGTTCGGGAGTATTTCAGGCTCGTTGTACAAACTGAATACAAGAGCTGTAATCAAGACTTACATCATTTGGTGAGACAAGACCTTGAGGAATACAGCGAAGGGAAATGTGCATAATTAGAACAGTTCAGTTACAAGGGAAAGGAGCTTTGATAGTGTTAGAAATGCAGCTGAAACACGCAGTCTCCATTGCCCTGTCATCAGGCATTAGATGGTATATGTCAGTGGGCCAGGAAGACCTCAGGATCCAGTGAAGGAGTGTGAGGTTCCCTTTTTGAACCTTCCCAACCCTTAGGAAACCATCTAAGGTTGACCATCTGTCAAGTCACGAGGTCTTCTGTCTGTCTGTGGACAAATACCAAACCAGAGTTTAAAAAAAAAAGGGTCACTAACCAAAAAACGTAATCTGAAAAAAGCAGTTTGTTTTGGTAATTGGTCAAAGAATGTTAAGAAATAAGAGCAGCACCGATTTTCCCTGCTCCTCAAAATTCCCATGACGGAAGAGCTAGACATGAAGAGGGGCCAGACGTAATAACCATGGTGATGGGGAACCCGTTGTAGGTCATCAAATGTATTCAGGCCAATGTGCTTCCCGTGGTGCTTTCCACGCTAACATTTTTGCCAAAATCCTTCCTAGAAATTTCACTTTGTGTGTGTGTGTGGGGAGTTCTCTAGTGACACCCCTTCTAAGTATGCAATATCCAGCCTGCTTTATTTATATTTTTCACAAAAATATTTATCACTGCCATAGTGATAACTAACCTAAAAAAAGAGATGATGTTTCAAAGCAATTTGACCTCCTCTAGATCCTATCTAGAGACATCTCTATTCTTACATGTATATTATTGGCAAATGTTTTGAATTTTTGAGTTTGTAGAGGAAAATGTTCAACATCTCAGGGATTCTCAAGCCATGGGAGACTGCTTTCCAGCCAGCACTATGTAGGTTACCAGACAATACTTAATTTTTAGGTGTCAAATATGTTGTAACTATCCCTGGATCTTAACGTGCAGTGAATGAATAACACTACTTCTCTTTGCCTTTTCATTATTCTATTTATTATAAGCCAAAGCTGGTATGTAAGTGGGTGACTTCCAAGAAACACCATTCAATGAGTGCTGGAGGAAGGGTTTCGGGTGCAGCTGTAGAGCTGATGCTCCTCCAAGATGATAGCACCAAATGGCATTACTGGCATTTGTTTTTCGGGTGGAACTATGGCTGGAGCCCTACCACCCAAAGCAAGCGCTGCAGCAGGGCTCTGCAGGTAAGTAATCCTGAAAATAACTGATTTAATGATAATATAAAAGTCACAGTTAGGCATTGTTTAATTGAGGCTGCTGGCTAAGTGCTGCTGGGTGCTGTGGAACGTGAGCAGCGCTATGAATATCAGGAATGCTAATAATGGGGTCCCATTTCTAACTTGGGAACAAGAGTTTTATTGCGTGCACATAACTTCCATGGGCAAGCATTCCTCTTGTCTTGCTGGATGCGGGGTGTGGTTCTACATGAATAACCCCAGTCCTTTAAAAGAGGACTGGAAGACAGTCAAAGAATTGTTTCTTTGCCAATAATCAGTGTGAGGAGGTGCCAGGCTCAGGTTTTAATCCTGCAGATGATACCAATGCAGTGAAGGAGACAAATATAGAGCACAACTCAGCATCTAGGTCTTTTGGGTTTTTTGAGGGTGGTTTTGTTGTTTTCTTTCTCTTTTCTTGTTCTTTTTAAGATTAATTTATCAGAATTTTCTCTGGAAATATTTGACAATTCATAGTGTTGCTCATTAATAAGGCATTAATTGTCTTCAGAGTGTTTAATATGGAATGTTAAAGCCAATAGCATAGGTCAGAGGAAAAGTATTAAAAGACCGCATGTACAAGCATCTGCATATTTGATTTTGTTTGCACCAGATTCCTGGCTATCACTGTCTTAGGATACCTAAGAGGGTCGCAGTTGTCATAAGCATGTCTTAAGTGGGTGCTTCAGAATTGTCCTAGGATGGTATTGAGCCAGTCTGAAGGCTTTCTTGCCCAAACTATGCACAGCGGAAGAGGGAGAGAGGGAGGAGGAATGCGTGGTATTCTCCTTCGTCTTTCTGGCACAATTGTCCTAGTGGTACTGTTTCAGCTGGTGTAATGAAGAACAGCCCTGTGACTATGCTACAGCACGTGAAGCTCCTTTTTCTGACCCTTATATGGCACACGATTGCGGGATGACTGGCAGGGTTTGCAGCTCCTTTGTTTTCCTCTTTGCGCTCTTCAGCCTCGGTGAGCACAAGTTTGATGTGTTTAGGAATCTGTCCTTATATTTTAAAACTCTATGCAAATATGGTAATAATAATTAAACTGACATTTGCTTTTGCTTCTGTATAGTATGTCTTTAATATGATTACTACCCTTAACATTTAAAGGAACTTTGACAGTTATGTAATCCCTTCAACATTTAAGTACAACAGGAATTTATTATTAAGTGCAGTGGCTGGAAATGGAGCACTTTTTTCATTCACACTATAAACAGTTATGTTGGATTAGTAATCCTGCTTGTCAGAGTTGTTCACTGTTTGATATTAATCAGTAGGTTTATGAAAGGTGCAACAGAAGACAGAAATGAACAGTGAAGAAGTTGTAAACCTTGCTTCCATAAAATCAGATTCCATCTAATACTTAGGTTCACAACATTTCTTGCAGTGACCATTAAACTAAGGGGAAAGGAAGTACTGCATTATGGTAATGGTACCTCCAACTGTCTTTTGATAAACATATATTTAGTTTCTCACTACATATATGCAGTAGCAGGTAGTGATGAAAGCCAAGACTTTTGAGAATATTTTGAGGTTGTTTTGTAGAGTGTGTTTTTCAGACTGTTGTATAGATCAAGTGTGATACAACCTAGCAAAACACTTAATGATCAAATATTACATGACAGAATGAATAGCATTTCATTTTGGTGCTTATCCACTATTAAGATCATTTGCAAATCACTTCACCTGAATATATCTACCTAATTTGTGGATTGTTATCTTTGAGCTACATAATTAATTTTTGTATCTTGCAAACTGTATTGCACTGCAGTTTGGGTTTGTTTTTTTTTTTTTGGTTTTTTTTTTTTTTTTACACTTCTGAATCTCTAGTACATGTTCATGTAGCACGTACAGAGGAGCCAGGTCCTTTGGTTGCAAATGTCATCCTGCGAGATCTTCAGATGATCAAAGTGAAAATGACACCATTGTAACACAAGATGTCTTGAAACAGTGCATAATAAATTACCATGATTGGTTAATGAACATACATGATTAATGAAACAAAATAGAGACATATAATAAAGGCTTTTCTTGTAAATGTCAGTCATCTTCCTTGTTCAAGTGCTTCCAGATATATGTCCCGTATACACCTAACATAACAGTTGACACATATCCATATGTATATAGTAATATACAGTAGTGAAATCAAATTGCAGTGTATGACCTCTCCATTAAAAGTGAAATTAAACATTAATAGTGTATTTGACATGTTTCTATACCTAGGTTTGTTTCAAGTTAATTTTTTTCCTTTTTTTTTTTTTTTTTTAAATTTTGCTTGTCATAGTTGTGTTTTGGGTTTAAAAAAAAATCTTCATTGAATAACATTACTCTTCATTAAACTATGTATACCTTTCACTGATCAATTTTAAAATGACACGGCATTAGTTTTTGAAATTCTCATGTCTAAATTTAGCATTTGTTTGTGGCAGGATCAAAAGTGTCAAAAATCTGCATCGCTGCCTCATTATCAATCACTGTGATATTTTTGGAGAAGTCATTTGATTTGCATCGTCGGACCTCCTACCTAGTATCACAGAAGGCTGCACATCAATAAAATTAACTTTTGTCACTCAAACCAAATTGGGCTGAGGCACTCTTGCCAGAACAGCTGATGTACACACAAGGAGGATGGCTGATCCTGGAAACATTCAAACCTTCTTTGGAAAGGCAGCATAAACTAATTAATCCGCTTCTGGGTGGTGTCCCAGAGATTTCCTTATGTCTCAAACGAAACCCAACAGGAAGGCAATAGATCACCCCCACCCACAGCCAGTAAAACAAAAAAGCTGTGATCCAACCAGAGGTGCAGAGTGATGGTGATGGGGTGGACTGGACTCTTGCTTGCACCATCCCAGCGTTCAAAGCACTGCTCAGCTGTGCCTCACCTGCAGAAACCGTGAAGCTGTGATTTTAATGTACAGCCGCTCTCTGCTAAGTTCCCCGTTGCTCCGTAGGAAGTTGCTGCAGCTTTTTGCAGAGTACAAGGTACCTCTTATCTCCTGCAAAACCCTAGCAGCGAGATCACCAGCCTCGTTGTCTCCTCCCTCGCTTGCCGAGCAGGAGCTGCTCTCCTTCCAACATCTGGAGGTCTGGTCTGCAGCTCGGGGTGCCTGGGGTTCACAAATTCTCCTTCTGCCATGGAGTCAGTTCCCGCCATGCTGGGAGCTTTTCCTAGCGAATTCCAGCGTGACTGGTTGTCCTTGCTGCCAGCAGGCCACCACAGCAAGGCAATAAAAAGACAAGACGGCCCACTTTTCATATAACCTTTTTTTTTTTTTTTTTTTTTTCTCTCTGGAGGTTGTATTAGCCGGAGGCAGGGGAGGTGGCTGTGTCCTGCCTGGCTGTGTCCTGCCTTGCAGCAAATCCATGCAAGAGATAAAGTTGGTTTTTCTTGGGCCTTTTGGTAAAAGAAACTATTCTGGTAATTTTACCAACTGTGAAACACTTTATCTTAAAACTACACAGAGAGTGAGGATTTGTTCTTGGGCATCAGTATCTTATTTTTTATAAATGCCAGCTCATCATACACTTATCACTTTTTTTTGCCCCCCCCCCTCTTTTCCCAAATTTGTTTCAGGTGCCTTATGCTGTACTGTAATTACACATGATATTATCTGCTAAAGAGATGTCCTTGGTGCACCCACTCCTCCTTCCTCCTGTGAATCCGTCAGTAGCCCATTGGTATGTCCCTCATCCATATTTACTGAAGGATTTTGGTATTTTCCAAATTCATGATGAAGAATGGTAGGATTTGTGTGCCTTTCTGGGGTTTTTGTTTGCTGCTTTGGGATTTAAGCTGTTCCATATCTGCAGTTTGCCTCAGGAGTCACCTGGTCCTTTTTTTTTTTTTCTTTTCTTCTTTCCTCACTGGTGGATATAATACGACAAAGCCCTCAAAGAACTGAAGAAACCACTGAGCTTTTTATCCCCTCAGGAAAAGGTAGCAATTTATGGAGAGACTGAAAAAAGGCAGGATTAGGGGATTTTAGAAAATGTAAACCTTTTCCTTTTTGGGTTGCATAGACCTTTCCCAAGATGTCAGTCCTAAGGAAAACGTGCTACTGTAGCGTAGATGGATGTAAAGTTTTAAATTCAAGTTTGAACAAAGTCGGTACAAGCGCACTCTAATGTGCTTGGGGATTGATGCTGTCAAATCTCTGTCTTAGTGATTTAAATGACAGTTTCGGTATTGTCTGTGATACCAATATTTAGACTCTGATCTACTTATAAAGCCAGATAGTTCTTGAAAATTTTCATAAGTATTTCCTCATTTCCTGAGCCAAGGAAAGGATTTTTTCAAAGCCTAAGTCAACTTGTTTTATCTCAGAGGAAATAATGTTATTCTGGTGTACCTGGTGAGACCACTGGAATATGTGCATTTCAATGTGAGAATACCTCAAATGCTCAGGTTTTTTGCAAGTGTTTCTGATAAGGGAAAATCCAAACAAGACAAAATAATTTCTTTTAAACCCTTAAGCAAATGAAATATATAGATTTGCACTGTCTTTTTTTATAACATTCTTCAAATTCTAATTAACAAGACTGTAAGACTGGCCTGATGCAAATTCAAATGAAATTTTATTAAATTTTATCAAATTAATGGTATGGGACATGAAAGGACATGAAAGAAAATAATCTTAAAAATATCAGCAGAACACTAACTGTTGGTAATGCTAGTTGGCTATACTACTGTGGATGCTTGGATAAGTCAATTGAAAAGAAATAGATAAACGTGTATGAATTGCACTCTGTACTGAGTGAGAAATTATTTTGAGAGGCTGAACTATTTCATGGCAAGACCGAGGCCAAAATATTAAGAACGACAATGTTTTGTAAACCAGCTGCCATCCACTAAATGTTTAAAACAATTAATCTTCAGTTTGACAAGAGGAACAGTAGGACAAGAGGAAAAAGTCTCAAGTTGCACCAGGGAAGCTTCAGGTTGGATATTAGGCAGAACTTCTTCACTATAGGAGTTGTTAAGCATTGGAACGGGCTCCCCAGGGAGGTGGTGGACTCACCATCCCTGGAGGTGTTTGAAAAACGTTTAGATGTGGCGCTTTGAGACATGGTTTAGTGGGCATGGTGGTGTTGGGTAGACGGTTGGACTTGATGATCTTTGAGGTCTCTTCCAACCGTAACGATTCTATGATGCTATGACATGAAAAAAAAGTTTCTATTTTTTCAACCTTTTTGAAATTTAAAATTACTTGTTAAATAAACCGCAAGAAGAAAGATGGGGTACTCCAGCAATTTATTAAAAACTTGGAGAAAAAAATCTTGAAAAGAAACCTGATTCCTCAAGCAATTCTGATGTAACTGGTGTAAATTTTTCCTATTAAAAAAAATGTTTATGAAAACTTTATGGAAAAAAACCTCTATTTAATCTACTTTTCTAAAATACACTGTTTTATCATAAAATAAATGCCACATATTCATAGTTATTTTAAATATAAATGCCATTTCAGGTGGGACTATCATACAAGACCAGTTACTTGAATTGCAGCAGGTGGAACCATACCAGACTGCGGTGGTTGGAGGTGATGCTGGTGCAGGTGTAGGGGGACGGTGCTGGCATTGGGGACAGCTCATCACAACGAGGAGACTGAGCAGGTACTGTCTGGGTGATGGGGGGAATCCCAGAACGTATGGTTACTTTCCTTGGATGAAAGAAAGGCTTTTACTACAGCAACTCCATTTCTGGACCTGTCAGAGGGGTATTTTTGTCAATAGGGAAAAGCACGATTTGGGTCGTTATCTTTCTGTTCACCGCTGGCCTCTGACATGGTGTGGTCCTAGCGTGGGTCATTATGTCTGATCATGGGATGTGCTCTACTCTTACATCAACTTCTAACCAAACTCTAAAGCTCAGTTAGTGGCATCATCTTGAAACATATTTTACAACTGAAAGTTAAATAAACAAACTGTGAAAAACCTAGTCCAGAAGACAATACTAATTAATATGAGAGCAAGCTATCAAAGCATCAACAGTAATAGAAAAGCCATCCACGTCTTTGAAACAAACAGTCCTTTCCTTTCCCTTCACTGCTTACCCCTTTAAAACACGAGATGAGTAATTTCTAATGTTTGCATACTGTTTTTTTTTTTTTTTCCTTTAAATTTATTCCTTTGTGACCGACTCTACATGGCCTCTCTGTCTGAAAGGCAACTGTAGTATCACCTAATTTCTGTTTCTTCAAGGTTAAGAATATTAGTAGGTATCAACTCAGGGCATATTTATTCAAAGGTTAGAAAGTACACCAAACTGTTGTCTAGCGTAGACTTTATTTTAGGAGCAAACATAAACACGAAGAAACTATAATCCTGGTGTAATGTAGGAATCTAATTAAGACTAATGAGGCAACATTAAATTTAATGTATGATGCATTTTATATGCCTTACCATTAAAGCTGCAGCAAGCTGTTCGTCAGAGCATCGAACTTTGGTGAATAAGCCCCTCAAGGCATTGTTAAACAACCTGGGATCAGGTCTTCTCCTGCCCGTTAGATTGTGTTGGACTTGCAAGATCCAGATGTAAATGGAAATTGGGGGCGGGGGGGGGAGGAGAGGAAAGGAGAGGACACAAGAAGTTCTGACCATCTTTGAAGGGTTCAGCGAAGATAAATGGATGGCTGTACGCGACACCCTCGAGGAGGTATGGGGCTGGCAAGGAAGGGAGGAGGGCGAAGGGTAACGCTTGAACTGCTGTTTCACAACCATCTGTAGCAACGGGAATGTAAAAAGGCTGGGATTTAAGTGCCGCAGCGTATCAAGAGGAATGGTCCTGGTGATCATTGCTTAACAACTTACTAATGGCTGGGTTTGTTGTGGATTTTTTCCTTTTTTTTTTTCTTTTTTTTTGTTAAACTTGCAAAGTTCAGTAAGTTCCTTATTTGTATTTAACTGCAGAAAAAAGGGGGTATAGCTCCAGACTTAGATTTCACTCTCAAAATTCCTTCTCCTCAGTACAAAAGAAGATTCCTTCAATAGTACAAACAAAACTTTTAACAGTGATTTATCAAGCAGCATTTCAGAGACTCTATTGAAGACATGAATGCTCACCGTATTGTCATGGTGCGCTGCACAAGTGGCAGCTTGCAGAGTAGTTCTTGAAGGTGAGGGATTTGGATGGCTGTGAGATAAACTGAGGACCAGCGTTTGCCTTCATGGACAGGGAAGTATACACAGCACCACGAAGTTAAAGATGGCTTTGAAGACTGAGTGCTGGGGAATGGAGAGATTTTTGGAGGAACTTATAACAAGTTGACTTTGTGGGTTTACAGTGTAAACTGACGTTATGGTGGTTGGAGCACACAGGTCAGAAATGCAGACTGAGCTGTAGCTTGGACAAATTCATGGGCTGTGCTGTCAATCGGTGATTGACAGCTGCTGTCAGACGGGGCCAAGCATGAGAACAACATGAGGTAAGGAAGAGTTAGTGGGTGTGGGGAGGGGGGGGGGCGATGGGGAGAACCGATGTCAAAGTGCACTTCAACCCTGTGCTCTGAAAGCTGAGTTTTAGCCTACTACATCCTGAAAATTCATTCCAGTTTATATTATTGCATGTGTTAGTGATGGCTTGAGTGTTTAAGACTTTGAAGTATTTCATCTACACATGAAATTGGAATTTTTTTCTTTTTTTTTTTTTAACTCCTGTGGAATATAGCCATGGAAACTTGTAGTCTGTGCTGGAAAAGAAATGACTAGAAATGTTCCTCGGTGACTAACATGCTACAAAATGTTATTATAAGTGCAAGCACAAAGTTATACTTTTAACAACAAACAAATGCGTCGCACTGGTTTTGAATTAAAGATTCTGCAGTGAAGCCAGTCTGAGGTAGAAGATACCGTCGGGATGACTGGCAGCAGTGTGATAAGAATACAGAAGGTACCTATTACACAGGTTTGGGCTGGGAGAATAACTTATGCCTTGCAGGAACATCAGAGAGCACCATGAAAGCTCAGCTGGGGGCAGAAAAGAAAACAGTGCTGCCAGAGAGGTTTCGGGGGGTGGGAAGGAGCAATGCAGTGAGTGACGTGTCCACAAGTGTTTCGGTATTGACCTAATTCCCCTGCCATTGAAGTGTGGGAGGGTGGGACGACTTCGGTACAAGCAGATGTAGGCTGATGCTGAGAGTTTTTACAGTCCCCTGGTGTGTGTGTAATGTGCTGGGACCACCTGATTGTATCAGGTCCTTGCTGCCTGAGAGATGGAGAGAAAAAGCACACGTAAGGTGTTTGTTTTCCTACCATAACCTGCTCTTTAAAAAAGGGCACACCTGTATGTGTCTACCTGTACAAACTTGAATGCATGCTTATGCTTTTTCTCCCCTTTTAGTGTTGAGCAGAAGGTAGATGAAGGATGCATTTAAATCAGGAGCTATGAAGGTTCATAGAAGTAGACAACTCCTATGATCCTTCTGTTCTTCATCCCCCTGTGCTCCATGCTCGTCTATTCATAGGAAAATCCATGAACAAACTGTAGAAAGTGCAGATCTACTGCTAAGTGAGTTCATGAATTTATTTTCATTTTACTTTCCCTGCTCTAACCTCCTTCTCCAGCGCTTCAGCTGGAGTAGGGTTTCATTAATGCCAAATCCTGACCCTTCTCGTGACTGAGCTAGAAGCATGCTTGCTTTTTGTAGCACATGTATGGGTCACATCTCTTCCCTTTAGGATTTCATCTTTTCCTTGAAGACACGTCACACACTCTGCTCAGCTTTTGCCAGCTGGATGCTTTCTTCTGGGACTCCTGTGTTTGGATCCTGTGTGCCATGGTGTGGGATGTCCTCCCAGTTCGGGCTCACCGACCCGCTGGTTGGCACACCAGTCCGCAGGGCAGCATATGCCCCATAGGGGCTAGTCACATATAGGTTTAAGCATACGTTACAACCAAACCAAACAGGGCCAAGACATTTGTAAGGCTCCTAAAATGCCATCACTTGGTACTTAACCTAATTCTAGGGAAAGTGCAACAGATAAACCTACCCGCCTTTCCTGGCGTTGTTTGGATTTAGGTCAAATTCCTTGAAGAAGCTAAACACCTTTTTTTCTCTGTGTCCTGCTACAAATGGTTTTTTCTTTAGAAACGGATTCTTGCCCTCCCTTGCAGCCAGTTTCCTTCTGCTCTCCCTCTGAAACAACCGTGGTATTCCCATAGCTCGGGATTTCTATCAAGTATGTTAGGACAAATTAACAAGGATGGAGTAAACCTTGGAATAAAACCAAAGTGTTTGCTCTGATAGAAAACCGCCCAGATGAGCCTCGAATAGGATTCATAAATTGCACATGGATCTGGTGGTTGTCAGAAGTCCTTAGTTATATTTACTGCCAATGTGGCCAAGATGCGGTGGGAACTGCTAACTTTGCGAGTGGAGTGTTTTTGCTGCTGGGGTGTGGGTTGTGTTCTCAAAATCCATCTGGCCATTGCTTGTTTCCTCATCACAACAAGTAGTCAAGGTGGTTTTTACATAAGTAGCCCTCTGAATGAGGGAAATAGGTGATTCTTACCCGAAAGTATTGCAGGGCTTTATACACCTTTCCCGCTGTGGCTGTGCTCAGGCTCTGTAGGCACTGAGCTGGCAGAGCTAAGGGTTAGTTTTAATCTGCTCCCTTTAACCTCCTCCCTCCTTAGGGAGCCTCTCTTTTAAAAAGTAAATCACAAGCGATGATCTGGGAGCGACTGATACTCCCCACCTCTTCAACAGGTAAATTGCCCTTTTAGAAGAAAGATCCGTGCTCCTGTCCTCGTTTTTCATATCTCACTTAAAAAAAAAAAAGAAGAAAGAAAAGAAAAAAATAATCTTCCAGGGACTTTGACTTAAGCAAAGGCACTTTAGAGTCTTTTTCTAATGTCATTCTGAAGTTAAAAAACAATTTGACTTCAAGGGAGATACGGCCCAATTTTTAAAAACTTAATAGGATTAGTCATGGGAACTATTTTTAGCAAAAGTTCAACTTTATCCATGTATTTTAATGTGGGAAAAGTGTGTCCTTTTCCCTCTGCTAATGTTTGATGTATTCCAGCCCTCCTGCGAGTGTGTTTGAGTATCTTAGGGGCTCTGGAGTGGAGGAGAACTTCCTCTCGGATTCTCTCTGTTTTCTTTCGTGAAAATGACATTCCTAAGCTGTTTCACTTTCTGACAGGAAATGGAGCCTTGCCAAAAATGATTAAAGTCCAAGAAAGCATAACAGTTCCAAAGCTGCAGCAGTTCTTTAGGAGTCCCGAGTTTGACATTGTGTCAAACAAATGTGAAATATTGTTTAATAAATTTGAATAATACAGGGAAAGGGAAAAATGGTTCTTGGCTTATAATGCTGGTGCTCTTTATTAAGTCTGTAAAGGACTGCCTAGCTCTAATAAATTGAAATATATACATAAATATACTTGTGCACGGATAACAGTTTAATATTGTAATGCATAATGAATGGTGCACATGCACCCCCCACATGCAGACATTGATTTATACATATGTACGACTATATATATATATATATAGATATGTGTGTGTAGACCCACTCAGAATTTTGTATATATTTATACACGGAATTACGGTTTGCAGGCAACTCTTGTGCCTGCTTCATTAAAGAAATATCATAAGTATTATTTATAAGGTGTGGCATGACATTATGACTTTATAAAAATACTAATCTAATGCTGGAAAAAAGACAATTTGTTAACAGTTTCTCAATGGTTTTGAATTCAATGTTTGTTTAGAGGCCGTATTGTGCAGTCTTTACTCATGTCGACTAACGCCTTATTGTGTAATTCCAGCATAATTAGAAGGGCTATGCCGAGGCTCACTAAAAGCAGTGAAAATTATATGGCACCCAACAGCCTGGCTCTTCCACCTCGTCACATTTAACAACTTCTTCTGCCAGAAGATCTACCAGCCACTGAAAGTCTGACAGTTTTCAATATTAGGTTATTAACGCAAAAGCTCAATCAAAATGAGCCAGACTTCTGAGGAGTTCCTATGCTGTCAGCTGCAAGTGTGGAAAAAAGTCCTGTCAGGCTCCTATAGTCCTAAGATTACTTTTCGGAACCCCCAAAAAACTCAAAACTCCTCGGTATTGGTAAGTCAGCTTCCAATTTCTTCTGGATTTTGATTGTACTGGGTTCACTGAAATCACATTTTCAAGTTGTTCTCTGACTGCCAGGTCAGGAATTTCCTTTTTTCTTTTTCTTCTTGATTTTAATATGAAAGCTGAATTACATCATCACCAGATTCTAGTTGCTATGAATTTAAAAATAAATCTAATGACTCAAATTTCAGTAAAATCAGAACAGTTAGCAACTTTATTAGTAAACCTGAAAAGTTGCTTTGTTGGATCTTGCAAGAAAACTCCACTTGTTTCCACTCCATCAGATGCATTGCTTCTCCACCAAAATATATCAAATATTCAAGAACTTGTAAAAGAATAAAAATGTTCCACTGACACTGTTTCAAAGACAAAACATTCTTTAAGTGAGATGCATTTCAAAGCAAAGCAATAAGAAAGGTTACTATTTTTCATTCCTTGCATGGGACTGTAGTGTTATTTGTTTAAAGGGAGTCATCTTTATCAGTTCTCTAACGACATTTGAGATTTCACATTGCTAAAGTTGAACCAGGACTGTTCGTACCGTCATTCAACAAGGACAGCAATTCACGGCTACTTTTCAGACAAGCTAAATTGATCAGACAAGTCAGTCAATGTCATTGAGCACTATTTGTCACTTCATAAGCAGCTACAATCTGCTGTTCTATAAATGCAGAAGGACCGTCGAATAAATCACATCAACCAGTGGGAGTAGATAGTATCCCTTCATCCATAATTGGTGCGGTCCTCTCCTGTCACATTCGCTCATTCCCCACGATTCTGGCGCGGATTGACACTGACAAAGAAAGAGCAGCCGCTGTCAAAGGCGCTGGAGTCTGTCTGCTACTCCACTCTCCCCGCTAATAGATATCTATCATAATATTGCATTAACATCACAAAAAAAATCAGACTTATAACTCCGCTATCTGGGTATATCGATGACATATGCAGGGGTCTCTCTTAGGTTACAGAGAAAGCTGATTGATGCAAAAGGAAAGCTTTTGATTAAAACCACTTACCAAATCCATCAGCAGTAGAAATATTTACTGCTGTGTGTGCTGCTGCTAATTTCACAGACAAAAAAATCATTAAAAAAAAACAAACCAAAACAAAAAAAAAATATAAAAGTGAGGGGAACACGATGATTTGTTGTAAACAGCCCTTCTGGAAATTTGTTAATTGTTATTTTCTGCTGGTGTAGGGATACTTTATAGTCTTTATTCCTACTAAGTGGCTGTACGGTTATATGGTTACCAAAATAATTAAGGAAACGGAACACTTTGAAAAAACATTAATGACCGCTTAGCACAGAGAAAAGCCCCTCAAACTTCTATCTGGGTGCTGGGTTTGGCAAAAAAGTGTTTTCTAAGTAAACAGATGAAATTAGCAGAGAATATTTATTGCGAAGGTGTGCCAGGCTACAAACTTTTTTTCCTGGAGAAACGCTGGACAGCTTCTACCAGGAATATGTTAGATTAATCAACTCGCTCGACCCTGGCGAGAAATCGCAGTGGAATACCCAAACTGTTGTGTAGTCGCATGTAAATCTCTCTGACAACCTGGAGGTACGGATCATTTGTTCAGCGTTCGGTTCCAACAACATGATCGGGGAGGAAAATACCTTATTTGCTTATAAAAAGACTGTAGCTGAAACCATAATTGCTGAGAAAGAAGCACTAGGATCGCTGATCTCCAGGATGGTCTGGATCCTTTCTTTTTATTTTTGGGAAGAAAAAGTCTTAAGTCGGTTTACTTATGTGTAACGAAGGCTTCACGTTGCCTGTCGTGTGGGAAAGTAGTGAAATCCTTGCTTTTTAAAGGTGCTCAGTATAAATGTCATGTTCCTGGCTGGAGTCTTTGCTGGGCCCAAAGGCAAAGCTCAATATCAAATGATTCTTACAGTTTTTTGTCTGGGATGTCTCTTGACCCGTGTGCACAGATGATGAGCAATTTTCCTTTCTGTGTTGGCTTCTTTGCCTCCTGGTGCAGAAGAAATTGTCCTGAAAGCACGCCAAAAATCTAAGTAAGAGGTAAGCAGTAGAAATTATTTTTATCTATGAAAGACTTAATTCTGGTAATGTTCATATAAATTCTACTGTAAATACAGCCCGTGTTCAAAAGAAAACTCAAAGTAGTAGATCGTAAAAGTATTCCTTACTAAATGCAAGACTTTGACTTGTTTTAAAATGAACATAATAGAAAAGTTAGGCCTAAAACCAAAATGTGAGACAAATTGACGTGCAATGGAGAACTGAACAGCATCCAAGGGAGGCAGCTTACATAGGAGCGCATTCATTGTCAACATCTGATGCTGGAAAGGTCAATAGTTAATTAAATAATCCATCACCTTGGGATAGAGAGCAGTTCTCACTTCTGACAATCAATGACCGAAATATTAAAAGGTCAGAAAATGAGTTACTATATATTGTGTTTTCTTACTGTGCGTTATAAAGATGTGACTTGGGTTGAGCGGCGTAGGCATGAGGATAGGTAGGAAGAAATATTAGTTGTTGCCCAAATACTTTCCTGAATGCTGTTTTATTAGGTTTCTGTGTAGGTGAGTTTCTGAAACGATGGGCCTCAGAGACGTAGTAAGACTATAGCACAGAATTTATAACACTTTTTTTAATCATCAGGATGTTTTGGGGAGCATCTTTCTCCAGTACTGCTTGAGGTTATACTGGAATAAACTGGGTGAGTGTTCTGATATTCAGGTTTTGTTTAGATAGGGGTAGAGTTACTTTAGGAGCCCGAGAGTCAGTTTTTCTGTGCCTTTTTTTTCTAGACTCAGCGAGAATGGGTTTAGCAGGGTAAATAAAGCCCACACGTTGATCCTGTGTCTGTCCCTGTACACAGGCTGCTGCTTGTCCTGTACTGCCAATGCGTGGCATGCACCTTGTTCCAGGTTTATCCTTATAAATAATTGCGTTATATAATATAGGGGCATGTTTTGGATACTGAGTGTTTATAAATAATTTAAGTTAAATGCAATAGTGGTGCCACCATAAATATTTCTTTACTTTGCTGCCTATTATAGGCTCTTCCTTTGCAGAAACATTTACCTCCCTGGTTGCGGGGCTATTCCTGCGTTGTGTTTGTCAGATGATGAATGTTAGCGACTCAGTGCAGTTTCCCATTCCTTTCTCAAGACAGGTTGAAGTTTTTTCATTTTCTGAATGAAAATGGTGCTTTACATGTGGGGGGAAACAACTGACTCACGTTTTTGTGCCCACCGCAACAGCAGAGTGTTCCTTTGGGTGGAGCCTTCCTCATCACCTCCAGCAGCCCAGCTGCACTCACCGTGCTCATCCTCCTCACCCTCCTCCACGCACATGCCTCGGTGCGCGTCTTCAGAGCTGGGAGGGACCCTCGTACCTAAAGGAAGGGTTATGAACGTGCCATAACAGGGATCTGCTTCCCTCTTTTCATTACTAAACAGTGTGGAACCAATTAATATTTATTAATAGTCTCTCTGTTTCTAAATTTTATAAATTTTACTTTCCTGGTACGTAGCTTTTACTCTGAGTGCATGAAAGTCACTGTGCTGAATTCTGGTAAGTGTTATATGATTATTTCGTCTCTTGCTATAAAGCGTTTTGAAAGACTTTGTATGAGAGGCAATATAAAAATAAATTGAATTGAACTATGGCTTCACCTTCCCACTTTTTTTAGTGCAGAAACCTTTAGAGCAAAAACTGCAATATAATAACAAAAGAGGAGTTTAAGACTGTGTCAGAGGTGATGCTGGATGACAGGTCCGACCCTGTGTGAGCAGTTTGGTAGGTTTGCAATTGGCTGTGTATTAATTACATCATAAGCATGATCACAACTGGGAAAAAAGCCTGTTTGTATTTTTAGAGAAGGTTATTTTAAGTCATGAGAAAGGTATCAGATATTATCTACTGTGGTGCATTTATATAAACAAAGGTCTACCTGATGGTTGCACAAACATCTGTTCTGTTCTTACCCAACATTGTACAGTTCATTAAAACTTACCCTGTTGGCCTCTGAAAGGCTGGTTCTGGAAACACATAATCTTACTTACAGAATCCACGATTGCAATAATTTGTCTTTTAAAAGAAAAATAATCTTAGCCTTAGGGTAATGAGTTTTTTTTTTTTTTTCCCCTGCAGAAATATGATTTTATGTTTTACAATGCAAGCTCAATAAATTACGTTAATAAATGACTCCAGGTTCATGAGAAGTGCTGTATTTTGACAATATCAGCCAACCTTTCCATTTGTTTAAGCAGGAAAAGTGGGGAGCCAAAATAAAGCTGTTACAGAAGAAATCTCAAGAATGTTTATGAAACTCTGCTCTGGCTACATTTATTAGGAGTTGAAGCATAGTCTTAATTTGTCATGCAGAATTCCAGGGGAGTGAGCAATTTCTAAAGCTTCTCTAAATGCCAGGACTTAATATTTTTCTGTAGCAATTTGTTTGTAAACATGGAGTAAATTGTATAGGTTGCAATGTGACAAAAAGGTATCTAGGATTTGTCGTCATCTGCTAACAGCTGTTGGGTTTATTTTATAGCATCTCATGGGGTTTTTCAGATAAATATGCCATTGATGGCAAGAGAAAGCACACTGAGGATTTCTGATGGTGGGCACGTACCAAGTTTAACTGTGGTAAGCTGTTCGTCCGGGATTTGATCTCCGATGGATCAGCTCCCCTGGGTCACTGCGGTTCCCTCCAGGGTGTCCATGTGTCACCTTCAGAGAAACCCACCCTGAACAGGAGTCAAATTCCAGGCAAGACGGTAACCTCCCTTCTGGGAAGGATGCTTCTAGCATCATTTTTCTGATTTGAAGAGGGATGATTTTTAAGAAAATAGAGTTCACATATTTTATTTGCCAAACTCCCTAGTGTTGCAGGAACCCAGAATACTTGTTCCCTCTCTCCCATCTCTTTTTCTCACCTTGTGACATAGTGTAGTTGTGGGCTTTGGTTTTTATTTAGTGGTCTGAGGATACGTCTACGTCAGTGAGCAGTAGGGATGGATCTGAAGAGGAGAGTAGCTGGTGCTGAGGACCTCAAATCTACCACGTTTATGTCTTAAGGTTAGCCTTGGACTGAGACTAGAGTGGTCCCATGGCCTGACCCCCTATTAATGATTGGACTGCGTTGGGTCTGCCCTTGGTGTGCACCTGCGTCTTAGTGCCGTTCAAAGAGCACCTAGTGCACGCTTTCCAGATAGCTTTTTGCAGTGGCTCCTGATGTGGTGGCTAGAAGGGACTGGGAGGTATTTTTGAGAAGTTTGCTCTGGACTCAGGTGAAAATGCTTGCAGAAACACACACCGGAATGTAAGATGATGTTCTGTGGCCCTTCCTTATGTAGCACGACGAGTCATGTTCTGTGGACTTTTCAAAAATTAGACATTTCTAAAGTGTTTGTTGAAGATCTCTTCCACACTTCCATGCTCTTATTCACTCTTTATGCAGCAGGCAGGTAAACATCTCCGTAAGTGCCATCAATGCTCTGTCACTGCATCCCTAAGCTCAACGCGAGCATGCCGGTAATCCCAGAAACCAAAGTGAATTCACGGAGACTGTGTTTGAGGCACGTATTGCCTTTGGAGGGAAGTGAGCCTGCCTCCCCTAGACCTGTGCCGCCTTGTATCCTTTCAAATGTTTTTCATGTCTTTGAATAAAGTGGCAGCAACTACTTGTCTGAACCAGTACCTCAGTTCTCATGGTCTTCTGCTCACCGGATCGATTACACCATGTCAGACAAACACAGCAGAAGTCATCGTCTAAGGGGAAAACCCACTCGTTTCTCACTGCATTCCCAGCCACGTCAGAACCTCTGCCAGCACATGTTAACTCCGATAATGTTTTAAGATACTGCTGTAATGAAATGAAGGCCTTGCTTGCAAGGCCACATTGTCTGAAGTTCTCCCATCCTTCATTTAAATCCAACATAATTAGTACAGCTACAGACTTTGTTGTTATACATGCTGGAGTATAATGGCTGCTATTATAGCAGCTTGCAGGAGTGAAGATATATGATATTGAATGATATGTCAAGGAAAAATAAACATGTTTCATTTCTTCATTAGATAATGTTTATTTATAGCACAATATATATCTACCTCCACTGTACCATTAAAGTTTTGACTGCTTTTTAACTATAAAATTTGATATTGTTGTGGCAGCTGCACTACTCAAATGATTGCTATAGTACAGCTGTTATCAAAGAGTAAGATTTATAGCTACACTACATGGTGTAAAGATATGTGCATATTTACTTTGTGTTTTACTACTTGTGTCCTATATTTTAATGACACAAGGTGAGATGAAATAGTGAAATAATAAACTCTTTTTCTGCTGCAAAAGTGAATGGCACAGTTTGTTTAAAGTTTGGTGTTTAATTTTCTATTGTGCTAACGATAAAAAAATGTTCTTTTCTCTGCTCTTTTGCTTTACTTAAATCCAGTTTACATGTTAGTAGTGATCTTAGGTTTTTGTTCTTACTTTTCAGAGAAGTGCTCTGGAATTGAAGTGAGAACCACATGCTTGATGAAACACGTCAAGCTATGTTATATCCTAGGGTAAAGATCAATATTTTAACCCTTGGTTAGATTGCTAGATCACAATGAGAGGCAGCTTCCCATGTGGGTCGTTTTCTAGGAAAATTATTAGATGTGTGTGTGAAAAGGACACCAATATCCACTTTTATGAGGCTGCTGTCCCACATGACCAGATTGCAACAACTGCCTGAGCCCTACACCAGGTATGAAAAACAAGCTCAGAAGATCTCTTGGTAAAGGAAGGGACGATAAAGTCTGTCCAGCTCAATGGCCAGATCCTAACCACCAATACAAACTCATTTATAGCCAGTGTTGGGTTCTTCTGCTCAAAATTTGAGCTGACTCATGGGGCTGGTCTCCCATGAATATGATGAAAGGTTTCTAACTGTAGTACAAAGTGTTTGCAGGGAAGTACCTTTGGTTGCCACTTCAATTTTTTCAATGACCAATATCTTTTTGTATACGCTCCCTAGTTTTTGACTAATTGGATCTCACTCAACAAGGACAGCCTAATCAAAAGGGCCTGCAAGAAGAATTAGGTTATTTCATGAAAACTGAGGTATTTCAGCAGAAATAATGTGACATAGGTCGAGTGCAATGTATAGTCCTGCATGCAGGAGGAGAATTTTAAACTCAGGTGTTCTCTGAAACTCCAAAACCAGTAGAAATAAAAAAGAAATGTTAAACTATAGAGGAATGATGAGTCATAGACTTTACATTCTTAATCAATTTCTACAATGTGCTTTGGGTACCTTTTTTTGGTCCATGCTGAGTCCAATCATGTCGATGGCAAATTCAATCATGTTGCCCTAGTTATGAGTGGGGGAAGAAGGGGCATCTGTTGCCCCTTAAAATAATCCAGTAAAGCAGTATTCCTTGATGCTAGTCGGCTTTCAGTTGGGTCAGTCGTGTTGTATTTCCTATCAAACTGTTCTATGTGTTAGATCTATTCCATTTATTTTTCTGTTGCTTTTCTTGTTTTGCTTGAAACAGTAAAATGTTAACTACTGCAACTTGCTTATCTGCTCTCCTCTGAGCTTACTTCTGCCTATTGTCTTGAAATTTTCCTATGCCGATACCATGTATGTGTACCTCTCCATTGTACTTGTAGAATAATTGAACGAAATCAAGAAAGCATTTGAGATACGTCCAGCTGAAAGAGGAGAGCTCTGTGGTGCTTTGGTCAGTGCAAAGCTGTGGCTCTGCTGAGCTCCTGCTGAGCACCGGAGGACTCGATGTTAACTCGAAGATGTAGTCTGCACATCATGGAACAGGAACGTAAGGGCTCTGCCAGGTTTTAATGTATTGTACCAGCTATTTTGACTTGGTAAGCAAAGTAACTCATCATGTTATGGTACATTTTGTTTTGTTAGCTCGACGTACCATTTTCTGCCCCTGTGTACACACACACACTTTGAAAGCTATGTAAAAATGCTGTGAAAACAGGCTTTCTCATGAGGTCTCCTTTCTTGAATTTTCTCATGTCATAAATCCAAGAATAGCCTTTTGTCTTGATATTTTGGTATTTCTTTTTTTCTGGCATGGAATAAAAAGCTATGACAAATTTTTTAAAAAAATAATAATTTAACTTCATGTCTTGTAGAAGATTTGGCTCAAGGTTTTGCTTGAGGTTTGAGCAAAGTTTCTGGCTTCTTACTATTTTACCCAGTAATCCCTACGATGAACTTATTTTGCGTAAAGGTGATGGCTTGTAAAATTTACTTAAGCGTTACTTCTCATCAAAACTTAGACCAATAACTTGGTGATCAATGGAGTCCCTAAGCACAGACTGTATGGGGAACTTACAGGCTCAGTTAATATGCAAATTACTGCTAATTAGGCAAACAAGCTACCAATAAAGGAGATCTGGCAAGTGAGTTGACATTAGGTAAAGTAAATGTGATAATTAATATACTGGAATTTTGGACAGATCATCAGAATAAAAAATTTAGCTATGCTTGATCAAGAGCTGCTGTCTTTGTGCATGTCAGTGGAAGCTGTACCAATTCACCTACTTTTGGCACCAAGCAAAAATGGCATTTATGTGAAAAACACACTGCACAGGCTAGACAGACATGCTAGACAGTACCTATCCTACCAATTTCAACAGGTTGCTACAGAGGTAGATCTCTTCCAGTGAAGGGACCAACTCCATAGGTATGGAGATGAGTACTTTAGAAGAATTTACCTTAAAAGAGTTAAGTTAGTTTTCAATACTTTCACTATTTTGTGTTGTGTTCCCCCCCCCCATACACTCTGGCAGATATTACTAAAGATCAGATTTTGCAATTACAGAGTAACCGCATCCTAATCCTGGGTTTTCCTGCTAGTCGGAAACAGTTTTTGTGTTGTCAGTTGTATTACTTTAATTCATTTTGTCTTAACTTTTTAACAACATTTAACAGAAGGTAGATGCCTAGAAATTTTCACTTCTGTTCATATGGGGATATTTTGCACTGACCAGACATTAACAGTAACTTTATAATGTTACAGAAATATTCTTTGAACATATTAAGTGCATGACTATTGGAGGTTCAGGAAACAGAAATGAAAACCAGTAGCTCTGCTGTAAAGTCTTCTGCATCATCTGTTGAGTTCATTTTCCTTATTTAAATAAAGACAGGGAAAAAAAAAAGAGCAGTAAAAAAAGATAGAAAATAAGTAGCAGAAAAACACACTGAAATAACACACCCACTAAAATAATGAAGCCATAAACACAAGGAAAATTTGTGTTAAGGCTACAAAAATACTTTACCTCAGTTCTCTTGGGGCTAGTCTTTAAAAGACACATGGCCCTTTTCACTTTATGAGAAGAATCCAAGACGCTAAGCTGTATTTCCAAGGCTGGGCAATACTTTAAGAAAATATTGTAAGACTGCTATGTCTGGTCTAACCCAGCACCCTGAGCCTATGTTCAAAAGAGCTTCATAAACCAATGCTGGAGCATATGCTTGATTTGAAGTATACCTAGCATCCAGCTGATGATGAACACTGGTCCGTTAGCTGATACCTTAAAGAGCTGAAGGACCATTTGAGAGCAGTCATTTTAAAACTCAAATGTTGAGTATCTCAACTGTGTGACTGCTTTTTGAGATTGAAGAAAACCAAAACTCTTAAAGCAAGAATGTGTTTATACTTTCTTGGGCACTGTGTTGCTGTTCCGTGCTTTGCAAATACGTGATTATACTCTGACTTGAGATCTGCATCTTTCCCTCCACCATCTCTTTGCTTCTTTACCTTTTTCAAGGGAAAAAAGAAGCCCACCTCTTGTTCCCACACACTTGTGGGGTGATGCAGAAATATTTATAGAAGTAACACTGATTCTGGTTTGTATTCACTGAAGCTGTAGTAATACAGTGTTAATGACTGGACAAAGATAGCTCTGTCTTAGTAATATTTATGCTGTTGTTGTCTTCTATGTCTTAGAAGTCCTTTCCAGTGTCAGACAAAATTAGTATTTCCTGTGACTGAAGTGAATGAAACTATTTGTGTGACCAAGTACTGCTGACTATGAACGGCAATTGTATATTTTAGTGATTATGGCCATGTTTGGACCATAAGTACTCCAACATCTCAGCAAGTGCCAGGTTTTCAGCAGGGTTTGAAACTTGGTGCCTTTGATTCTAAATCTTGCGACCAGGTTTTTTACCGAGATGAACACCCGGAATGCAGTCAGTGTGCTGAGCTTTTCTGGACCGAAAAAGGAAGGGAGGCCT
>NW_009595453.1:83731-84822 GCF_000690535.1 Cariama cristata
TTATTCCTCCACAGACTTCCACCAGCAGTGCGAGGGGTAGCAATGTTCTGCAGTACACGAAAGCAGCACACAGTTTTGTCTTTCAGGATGGCTAAGTAATGACTGCGTATGTGGGTGGCATAAAGAGACGTTTTGAATGTTTTTAAGGAAGTCTCTCTTTCCTCATGTGCCACATTAGACGGGACTGTAGTGTTATCTGATGAAGCAAATCTCATCATCTCTTTGAACAAAATGCTTCTGTGGCAGGCTTATTGCAAATATACAATGCTAGTCTTGTGTTTATAACCATGAAGAGGGGGCTGGAAACAGCTGTAAAGGTGATACAGTACTCATTTCACAAGGCGTCAGTCTCCTGCTTGATGTGACAGGTAATCTCGTGTTGTACCAACAACATCACCGTCCTTCTCGTCCCCCCTTCCCATGTCCTCCTTCGCACTGAAAATGTTTCACCTTTTTATGACCTAATGGCAGGAATGAACCTTTTTGACTAATTTTCTCTATGGTAATATTTCTCCTTAGAGATTCAAAATTAAAGTTGTTTTGTCTTTTTAATCACCTTCTAACGATAATGCAACAAAGCTATTACTACTTTGAATTGAAATGATTTTCCTTCATTATGTTATGATTGAATAAGAAAGGAGAAAATCTTTCAAATTATGTCTGTGGACTCTTGTGTTAGCGACAATATTGGATACGTACTATAACGAAAAAGGATTTATAACCTCTTAAATTTACTCTTACTATATCTGATCTGGCATTTGCTGCTTATATGCTGGTGTCCATATGTGTGTGTTATAGATCAGTGTGCATGTATTGTACGGAAGAAGGAAGAGGGCTGACCAACTATATCCATCAGAAACAAATATGTGATACAGTACCATTCTGCTTTAATGCTTTTCTTGGTGTCCAGAAACACTCAAAAAATCAGGACCTCTAAGCCTGCTGCGTTATTCCAGACCACCATTCCCACCCTGAAAGAGGAGTGGGAGTGCCTAGAAAATTACCTTGTCAAGGCTAGTTTTGGGTTTTACCTTCAATTTTCTGTAAACTTTCTCTTCATTGTGGTTTTGTTTGTTTGTTTGTTTGATTTC
>NW_009595453.1:84835-99819 GCF_000690535.1 Cariama cristata
CCCCTTTTTCTTCCATAGGTTAAGTAGCATGGGAAGAGATCTGCCTCGAACATGGGCAAGTGTCTTTTCCACACACATGAGGAAGGTCCGTTTTGCAGGCAGCAGGTAAGATGATCCACTGCTTGACACTGCAGAGGGTGATCCCGTATCACACAGGTCAAGGGGCCGCGTCTCCAACTTGTAAAGTTTCTCATCTGTTGTTTCACACTGGAGAGGGAGGGAGCTGGCTTTTATTACCCCTTCTACACTGTAGGATTTCTACCAGAGATTTAAAAGATGCAACCTCTCTACGCCTGCAACAAAACCTAAAGCAAATGCTAAATCCTGACTCAGAGAAGTCTTCCACAAAAAAAAACCAAACACCAAAACAAAACCAAAAAAAACTGGTTATAAATGAAATTCGCTTCCTAACACATAAGTGTTTGCTGCCTTTTCTTTACTGTTTAGCTCTGGTATTTTGCTACCTGAAGTGACCACTTAAACTAATGTGTTAAAAAAACAAAACCAAACAAAACCCCCATGTTTGTGTCAGTTTTTTTAGCTGCTGTTCAATGGTCTGCAGCTTTCTTAACAGGTATCTGAAGACAATTCAAAATCTTGATAATTTTTGGTAGGTGCTGGAAGTACGTGTCAATTGTGACTATCTGTTTCTTGGTTTTGTGCAAATATCTCATTTCTGGTCATACAAAACTCCAAACAGTTTTTCAGGTGAGTTACAGATGAAATCCTAGCTACTGCCTTGAATTAACATTAAAAAAAATGAATTATTTATTTTTCCACAATAATTAACATATACGAATAAGCACATAATTTTCTCAATATCTCATGTGTTTTCTTATTCCAACTGTACTGGTAGTCAGTGTGATGGAATTTAAAACAAACTCTTTCCTGGTTTTGCTGGAATGTTTGCATGTTCTTGGTCATGTGAGTTGCAGAGAATGTGTGAATTAGAATTTAAAGTAAGGGTGACTTAATACATTGCAGAATACACCTTGACAGAAGTATTAATTCACTGCAGGCTTACTCCACATGGAACCTCTGTATTTTTATGACATGTACCGTTGGTTGTAATGCCATACTGGGTATCATGTATAACATCAAAGAGCTAAGTAAGTATAAAGGTATGCTGTATTTCTTCAGTTCACATCAACAGAATCCTTTTCTACCTTGGATATCTCCCGCTTAAAATCTTTAGTTCTTGCTACATTTTTGTTTGCAGGGTTTCTGTCCAAAAATAATATTTGTAACAGGAAAATGGAACAACTAGGCTATCTTTTTTGTTTTTATTATAGTTTTAAATTATTTAACTCTTAGGTATCGTTGGGAAGTGGATGAAAGTCTATGAAATAAAGCTAAGTTCTCGGGTTATCCTCAGCTTGCTTTCCACCCTGTCACAAAACTGTTTTCTTAAATTGGATGGCTTCCCAAAGGCACCATGAATTTTTCCCCTACTGAGATAACGTCCCACAGTAGATTTGCTAAAGTCTTCCGAGATTACTCCTGCGCCAGGGTTGCAGGCTTTGCTGAGAACGTTGACAGAGGTTTTTATGGACAGGCCCAATCAAGGCAGATAAAACCCAGGTGTGACATGGAAGCTGTGTAGATGTTTTCACATGGTAAGTGAACCCGGGGTGATAGACCCTCCTGAGAAGGCGGGCTTGCTCTCTTAAGCTTAGTGGCATCCTATGTAGCTGCATGATTTCGGAGCAGTTTGTAATATGTGTAGCCTGAGCATCTGTCTCCTTCAGGAAGGTTGCCCAAATAAAAGAGTTTGGATGTGGAAGATCTGTTGAGCTGAGGTTTGCTGAGCTGAGGTGTACGTTTATGAGAGAGGTGGGGACAGGCCTGGATCAGACTAGAGTAGTCTCCATTGCCTTTCAAGGTGATCCCATAATTCCCGCGACAGAGAAATGGTCAGGCTGCCCTCCCCAAAAGAAGACGAAGGGAACAATTGTACAACGTTTGCACATACTGATGAGTAGTTACCGTTAGCTGGAAAAATATGTTAGGAGCTAGAGGAGATTTTTATTTGACAAAATAGTTTAAAATAGCTGTTGCAATTGAAACCAGCTGCTGTAGATATTAGCTTTTGCAGTCATGTAATTATAATAATCTTTACACTTTCTATAGTGCTGCTTCTAGCAAGGCAAATGACTTTCAAAAATTTATTTTTGTACAGTGTATCTGAACAGTGCCCATCTCTGAGGTGGACAGATGCCAATCGGTACATAACATATTGTGTAACATATTTCAACTCGGGGCTCAGAAATATCATAGAACTACAATATCCTCAAAGAAGAGACAGGACCTCAGCTTCTGATGTGTCACTCAAAAGATAGGTGGTATATGACACATAGGTTGCTTTATGCCACTATATAATTTGGTGTGCTTATGCAAAGAAGTACGTGTGGGATCGATGGCATATGGTATATTAAGAAAGAATAACACCAGATTTAAAAAAAATATATTCATCCATTAAATGGTGTAAATTAAAGTAAGCTGTCAAAATGACAGCACAATAATGCCATCTTTGCAATATCACATACTGCAGCATAGTTTAAATCATATCACTTTTGTGGAAGAATTACAGATGAGATCCAAGAAAAAAATTGCTTTTGAAATGCAATTCTTCATTAGTTAAGAATCATCATTGCTAGCCAGGATCCCCTATAAACACGTAAAGCACAGAGTAACCATAACAAATCATGATAATTTATATCACAGCTAATTCTGGGGAAGTAACATCAGGGGTTATACTTCAGATACACTTCGTATTACTCAAACTGTAATTATTTTCATTAAAATATAAAATTGCTTACAGCCGATTTACTTGAAACACACAGCATTGCACATTTAACCATGTACACAACAGGGCCACAAGAGTTCAAAATAAGTAAAGTCAAGTGTTAAATAACAGCACTTGACTCATACTTTTTAATTGCATATCTTTGTAGACATAATGTACTTTTAGCATTTCTTTTTAGTGAAACATTGGACTAGCTTTTTCAATCATCATCATGTTGATTAAAAGTCAATGTCAAAATAAACTTGAGAAAATACTGTTAGGTGTTTGTAAATACAGCCTCTCTAATGGTTTGTGCGTGTCAAGAGGGCAAATTTTATTTCAGGAGGAGAAAAGGAAATGCTTCAAGTTCGTGGGAAGGCGAGCAGTGGAAGGCTGAAGAGTTTGAACATTTTCAAGTGTAATAATTTATAACACCACTCGCTCTCTAGTGCCTTTCTCTAACAATCTCAATGAGTTCTACAAACAGTAATTAATTATGGCCTACAACACCTCTGCGAGGTAAATATAGGCAGTATGAGGTGCTCATCATCCATCCGTGGAGCAGAGCAACCCTATGAGCACCTGGAAGATACAGGGGCTACAGGAGAGCTTCCCTCTTCTATTGTTAGTCTTGAACAGCCTGTGGTGGTATACAGGGTCTGTGCCTAATAGTTACATATTGGGTTTGATTTATTGCTGGTTATCTGATTTCGCTGTTTATATGACCGTCAGAGCAGCAGAGATGCTAACCTGAGAGCAGCGCGTTAGTGAGTTGGACCTACTCTACCCCACAGACATGTTGTGCAACTGATGGTGGGGTTTTGTGTCTCTTTTTTTTTTTTTTTAATTTAATTTTGTTTTGTTTTTTAAACAGTTGAATGAAATCCACTTGCTGGAGCTAGAGCTGTTCTGATGAGCTCTGCTTTTGCATTGTAAACCTTTACTCCTTGAAATGAAACCACAGAAACTCTGTGTGTCTCTGCATCATTTCTAGAACCGATGATTTGGGACAAAAGTGTGGTAAGGCAGAACATAAAGCTTCATTGCCGTGTTGAAAAAGGAAAGATGAGCTTTATTAACGTACATGTTGCTCACTTTGTAAAATCAAAAAAACTCTTTCCTGAAGCTTCAGCAAACTGCACTAACTTAAATACTTGTGCAAGTCTGATTAGGATCCAGAGTCTTAACACAGTAATGGAGCCTATTTTAGGGCTCTTTATCTAAGAGGAACTAAGACACCTTAAATACAGCTATCTTTATCAATCTAGAGTCAGATACTGAGTAATAAAATGTAGCCTAAAAACTGTTTTCCTGCAGGATCATGGCCCATTTACTGCAAAGGATGGGTTTGGCCGCAGGAATGAATCAAAGCCAGAGAGCTAACAAGGTCCTCACCTGTTTGCTGCAGAAGTTCTGTGACGATGGTGGACGATGCAGAGATTTCCAGAGAGAGAAAGGAAGAGTGTGAGTTTTCAGTCATACAAATGGCCCCTGAAGTCAGCGTAAGTATATAGAACTTGACTCTAGCCCATGTTTTCAATAGTTTCACTAGAAAAATTTCCTGTGGCACATTTCTTGATGGCAGGCCTTGCCCATCGGTGCAGGTATCATCAAGACCTTGGAAATCTTCTGTGGCACAGATGGATTTTTTGTGTCTGTAACAAAATTCTGTATTCAGAAGGGATGAAAGGCCCAGGCAGGTTGGCTGAAAACTCTCCTGTTGAAGGTGTTTTTCCAGACGGCTTTCCCAGCAGCTGCTTCCCATGGCAATTCTGGGTGAGTTTTGAGTTCCTTTGGTTCCTACGCTTTATGGTGCTTTCAGTGTCTTTTGACATATTGCACCTCTAATTTGTAGGCAGACTAAGACAACTCCATCCTTTCTAAGTCAGGCAGGAGTGAATCACCAGTGTACTGTAATACCCAAATCTTTTTTGCTTTATTTCTCCTTAAACGGAACAGTCCGAGTTATTTCTCTGACGCCTATAACAGAGGAACTGGTTGTCTCGGTCTTTATTGTCCATCATCACAAACTAGTGAGCGCTAGTAGTGTTGTACTTAGGAAACTGAGACATAGAGATTAGGGCTAAATCTCAGGGCTTAGTTTTCACAATACTAAACATTTTGACATCTAGCTAATGTCAGCAAAGCTGTTTTCCCCAGGTTTCCCATGCCTGTTGTGCAACATTGCAGGGAGTGGAGAATGACATTCAGCAACCTTCCTAGGAAGTGCAGAGAAAAAATGATCTTTAGGCAAGAAAGATCATGGAAACTCTCTGGCCTTACGAATAAGGCACAAGTGAAAAAGATGCGTACAAATTTAGCAGCGAAACGAGGGATTTAAACTTTAAGGCAGGGTAGCTGGTTGCCATCACTGTTTCCTGACTATATGACAGTGAGCTTGAGCTGGAAATGTCTCCTGTGCCATGTCCCAGAAGAAAGAGTCTGAGCTGAGCACCCTGGTGCTGGTGGGGCCTGTGCCCCACGCCTGCCCCAGTGAGAAACAAGTTTGTGGAGAACGTAAACATCTCTGTGTATGGATGACAACTTTCCTAGGGAAAACTGAAAGTCTCAGTGAGACCTAAATCCAAAATATAAGACTCTAAATAACCCCACAATCTTTAAAGAATTTCCCAAGCATAAGGTCTCCTGGTAGAACAAAGCAGACCTGTACCTCCTGTGCCGTTGATATCTTCTGTGCTGCCTATGCACTTGACTGGCAGGTGGATGTCAAATATAAGATAAATATCCTTCTTATTTTTTCTGTTCCTATCATTTTTCCCCTTGGTTTGTATTCCTCATTTTATGCAGCTAGCAGTGGCCTTGCTAAAGACATCATAATCTTTCAGTGTGCAGTTGTACATTCAATATATGAACTTTGGATCCTGTGATGGATTGGGCCCATCCCTTTTTAGGCATGAAAGGACATTTTGTCCTGTCACTTACAGGTAAACAAACTGTGCATTACTTTATCCCTTCCACCGTTTGTTATTTTTAGAACCTGCACAGTGAGATACTAAAATAGAAGAAAATAGGTAAAGGAGTGGAAAGCAGTTGAATTATTTCAGATTGTGTGAGATATCGGCAATCTCCACAGGAATGTAAGTTTTTTAGTTCAAGTTGACATTTAAATTGCATTTTGTGCTGGAAAGAAAAGTCAGTGGGAGAAGAGGAATATCAAATGAAATAGTGGCACATGTGGTGAGTCACATTTGCTATTATTTTGTAAGTATTATAAAAATATATCAGATTTTATTGGAATTGACAGAAAATTATTAAAAATTTGAGATGAAGTTTTCCTTTGATAAACTGTACCTTACAGATGGCACATCAGAGAAAATTCTCTTCTTGTTAAGAAATCAAAACAGTTCAGGGAACACGGCAGCATCAATGTAATAATAGTTGACAGGTACAGTGGCTGTGAACAAACACCCATATCATGGTATCTGAGATACCATATTTTCCCCACTAAAATTAAACTAGGAGATATCTTTGATAATGTTATGTTAATTATATGCCAGTGTTTGCTTCAGTTTGGCTTAATACTGCTTTAATTCTCTCACTAGCAGGTCTTTTTTGGAGTTCACCAGGGATGTTTGATTAGAAACCTCTTTGCACAGGTACTTTCAAGTCTATTCCAAGCAGAGCTCTGGCAACTGCTGAGGGTAAGTTGGACACAGATGGGAGAGGCAAGAGAAATGCAGCCCTGTAGTAACTCTGCTGCTTGACCCTTGTGTTTGTGGTGACAGCTGTGTGCTTGATTTTTCACTGCATTTAAACTCAAATTCTGTTCTATGCTTAATGCGACAATAGCCAGGAAGGATTAAGCATTTTTGAAACTAACTGCGTGGATTCGGGACAAAAGGATTTTTGTGATGATAATTTGCTATTTCAGTATGAAACCAAAGCGATAGTAAAATTGACAAACTCCTGACATAAAATACTGGCAAAAAAGTAATCGGTCTATATTTACATTTGTCAAAACCCCTTGATTAAATTGGTGTTTAAAGTAATAACAGCTACAATTTATATTACGATATATTGCATTTTTATATACCATAGAGAATTAGGCAAAATATCATGTGTCAACAAATGCCACCTCAAGTAAAGTAATTAATTCTGTAATAAATTCATATATGTGGTATTAGACAATTTCAAAGTTAATGCATTGGGTTTTTTTTTCCCCATAAGGCTTAAGTCACACATGTCTATTCTCCTGCTGACTCTCAGTCTCCCCACCACCTGCAGGTGTTTTTGTGGGGAATAACTCCATAGCTTTAGTTTGATCCAAAAACTTTAGAAAAAGACAGAAACTGCCCAATTCATTCAATGAAGGATTCTACTTCTAGATGGCTTTAGGTTTTAAGACTTATGTTACTATTGTTACTTATGTTACTGTTAGGCTTTCCAGTGTGCTTAGAGCAATGCTAGAACTCCTACAGCTTTTTAAGTAAAACGGTAATTCCAAAAATAAAAGAAAGGCTCTTCTACCCCCTTTTCTCTTTCTCTTGCCATGCCGTTACTGGAGGAAAACCGCCATTCGTTCTGTACAGCAGAGATAATTACATTCTGATAGTCTTAATGAATCAGTTTATATAGAAATGTTAGCGCTCTGACAGTCGAGAACAGGCTGAAGCACATGTGTAGTGATGAGACCAAAAGCTGTGCTGCATATATATGAATGCACAAGCAGCATCTAGACTAATTCTTCTTAAACTCCTTAAATTATAGCCTGCGATGTACAGGAAGCCTTGCAGTTGCTCTTTACTTGCAAATGTGAGGGGGAAACAAAACTAGCATAGATGAAAGTAAACCTAAAAGATATGTATCTGTTCTGGTATGCAGCATTACAGGGTCAGTGAAATCATTCAAAGCACTGGGCTTAGATTCAGCATATTCAGAAGGTAAAACATCGAAGTGCAGAGGAACAGAAAAGTGAGAAACAGTGCAGTAGGAAGAAAACAGAAATACTGAATAAAAACTGAAGCTTTTCAAGATTACTACTTCCAGTGAAGACGAGTGTCATGAAAGCATGGGGGAAAAAAAAGCCTGCAGATCCCTATTTTTGGTGCTGCTAATCACCACTGTGTTATCTCCCAGAGCTGCCTCCTTCCCCAATGCTCCCACAAGCTTTCACTCATGCTTTTATGCTACATGTAGGGCCCTGAAGCACCCAACGGTGTCGGACCTCCATCTCCCACAGCAGCAGCTTTCGCCTCGGGGCAGGACAAATGGCTGGGGTACCATCAACTCCTCCCAGCCAATTCCTCTTGAATATCATCTTTCAGCCTTTGAAAGCGTAACATCATGGATAAAAGAAACCACCAAACATAGAGTATGCTCCCTGAAAGGCTCAAATATAATTGTTGTCTTTACTAGTGATATTTTTTTCAGTGAGAGTTTCTCCATTATTGTGGAAATGGTACCAGAGAAATCAGAAGGCTGTGTTTTCTTACAGATTTAGCAAATATCAGGCGCTAGTAATCAGGTGGAAGGAAGATGCCAGATTCAAAGTATATTCAAGGCAATGAGATTCCTTCCGTTGGCTTAAGTGAATTTTGGATGAAACTTTTGGAAGCACAGGCTGAAATGCATCACAACGTAGAGGAAAAATGTCCGATTTGTTGCTGGGAACACAAGAAAGCAGTGCTGCTGATCCAGAGGCCAAGGCAGGAGCAGAGAAGATTGACATGGAGATGACAAGCTACTCTGATTTGGGGAGCACATCTGAGGTTCCTCGTGCCGTTCCCCAGACCCCAACCTCCTCCATTACACTGCCTCTACTGAAGCTGAATATTTATAAAAGAAAAAGAGCATTATCATGGTCTTCTGCAGCAAATAGAAAGGAAGTGAAATCGAAAAAATAAGGAGGGGAAAAACAACAAGAAAAAGCAACTCAAACCACGCTTCTCACAGCTACCTAGCGTGTCCATGCTCTAGAGCAGGGCTCCTGTAAATCAGAGATGGACCAAATCCAGAAAGGTTTGCTACAGCCCAGATAAAATGGGATAAGGATCTGACTCACCACTTCCTCTGGTTTTTGAAGAACTTAAGCTATATGGCCGGGGCTTTGCAAATCCAATCCAACCCCTTCTTGCCCACCCATGTGTTGGCTCTGCCATGCGATCTGAAGCGAGCTGTTCTCATGACTCACAGGGACGGTTGACCACCATTCTCAACTGTGTTCCTTCTTACACATTTGGTACAAAGAAAAAAAAAAAAAAATCCATATTCCAGTTTTATGAAGACACAAGCACATACACAGTAATGCTTGATCTGAAGCCAGCTAACGGAGAGGATATGTTGAAACCACCAGGCATATTGTTATGAGGAGAACAATAGATATTGGCAACATTGTTTGATCCATGTGCCAAGGGTAAAATTAAATCCGTATGTTCACCCCATCAGACACAGATTGTGGATGGATGTTTACGTAAACAAAGGGTCTGTTAAACCGTGTTATCATTTTCTTCCTTCGGCTCTCAAACTTCTAGGCCAGGTACACCAATAAACTGTTTTCTAGAAGAGCCAGGAAGAAGCATATCAACAGTAACAGTTACATGAAACCTTGGTTGATTACCGTGTGGATGTATAATAACGTCTTTTCTTCCCTTAACCTCTTAGAATAGCAGCAATCAGAGCCAACCTCTTTATTCTTGCAGGGAAAAAATCCTCTATAAAGTGCGTACAGATTTTTCAAGAGAGCCTGGGGACTGAATAAGAAATAAGCTGTAGGAAAAGTTTTCCTATTTTCTACCTGTGTTACCCGGCATCCCCACCTCTTCACCGCTGCTTGTGGCATTGTTAGAGCAATTGGTAGAAAATGAATCTGGAAAATTTCCCAGAGTGTACAGCTGCCCTTTTAACTTACACCTCACCAACCCACCCTAAGTCAAGTAACCGACATGTGGTGTGCTTTCCTCTGGGAGCTGCAGAAGCACAAATACAGCTGTGCATATCTGGCACACTGGGTTTTTGATTTCATGTTTGCTTGCTGGCCAGATAGCAGCTAGGTTTCAGGGAAGAATCACCCATTAGTGTCTTAAAGAAAAAGAATAAGAGAGAAATAGAGAAAAATCATTCAATGATTTATCGTACTTGTCTCCTTGCCATTGTCCAAAGCTTGTAATAGGAATATGCTACAAGTCACATGTGCGTTACTGAGCTGTGTACACAGAGCCCTTTTGGGGGTTCATGATTATCACTGGACTTTATGGAATTTTATAAAAATTGCTAGTAGTTCTGGGTGCATTGAAAAACTTCCGTGTTTTTGGTTTGATGGATAGGCTGCCTATCCATAGACTTACCAAAACTTCTCAATTTAAGGAGTTAATAGGAGAACCCTGATGTCTTTGCTTTTTTCTTTCTTTTGTTACTTTTTAAAGAGTGGCTGATATAATTTCAATAACATTCTGGTGTGGCCGTGATGGTTCAGAGCATCAGTCTGGGACTACACACATCTCTAGCTGTATCAAGGCAGGGAGTCCTGATCGATGTAAACTGGGATTAGATATTTATAAATGACTGCATCTTCAATTTCATTGTGGAAAATGCCAAAATCAAAGAGACTGTATTAAAAAACTTGTAGCACCAAATTTGCTCACTTTCTCAGTAATATCAGCAGATGCTCTGCTTTAGAAAATGCATACAGCAATTTTCAGAGTTATCTCTGTTGCTCATTGGCACTGATGCTTTTGGCAGGGATTACTTGCAAGAGAGAGCCTGCTAGATCTTATAGGTCCTACCAGTAAGAATGCTTGGAAAACAGGCAATCACAGGTACTGAAAAGATATATCATCTTCATTTTATTCTGGCAGTTAGGAGGAGGACTGATTGCTAAACTGGTCTAATTCGGCTCTTCTCAATCACTTGCAGAGATGGGAATGTTGTTGGAGAGATATCACTGGAGGCTCTGGGATTTTCTTCTGAAGTCATTCTGAATTAGCTGCTAATGGGGAGCTTTCTTTGATAGCTCTTTTATAATTAAATGCAGCTGGATGGAAATCAACCACAAAGGGAACTCAAGTTTGTTTATCATTACTTCTGACTTTGTTAGCAGATGTTTTCTGAGTACCATGGTAGCTTGTTTAATTTGTCTCCCTGTAATGTGAAGCAGGTAAACTTTGATTAATAAACTGACAAGTATATTCCTTAATTTATTTTAGAAGTTTCCATCTATGTCTTTTACAGCACATGTGCCAAATCCCAAAAGAAAGAAAATAACTGTTTGTCTTTGATTTTTACTGTTATTTTTAAGTCTAAGGCCAGATGAAAACGTGCTTGTTGGTAGCGCAGCCTTCACCTTGCAATGGACACAGCCACCGGCAAACTTTTGCCATATGTGAAAACTGCATATGTTGCATTCCCACTAGGCTATCCTGTGTTAATTTATGAACAAGCAGTCGCCTTAGTTCACAGGTTATTTGGTTTTATGTTAATTACATTGGAAATAGCCTTTATTTTGGGGCTTAGTATGTGCTCGCCCTTGCTAACTGTGGTAAACGAATGTATGTCCACAGTAACACGTATGTAACCAGGATGAAATTTTATATTTGATATTGCCAATAAAGAGTTATCTTAGAAGAATATGTAAGCGTGCAAATGTAAATTATTGAACTTGAATGTTTAGATGCCCTTTTTCCTAAGTGAGACATCTACATCTACGTGTGAAAATCCTGGCCATAACACTTATGCTTTGCAAATTGAGTGTACAGTGCGTCAGCTGAATTATCCGAAAATCCTGTAGTGTTCCAAACAACATTTTAAATTAAATAGATGGTCCACTTCCTGCAAAGTGTTTCAGATTAACAACTTGGGGATAGTTACTAAAATTACAGAGGAAATACATATGCAACAGTTGGTTCCCATACATAAGATGAACAGCTTCTTTCTTATCTTCCTTTCTGTATTGAGTGTTTTTCTGCATTCTCTCTCTCACTTATTTATCTGCTTCTAATCTGCGACAAAATTATTTCTGCCTCTGTCTATATTGCAGAGCCGACCCTACCTCAATTTGTAGCGTTTATTCACTGCTTTTTTTTATCTACCCTTTCCAACAGCGAGGAGTTGAACATCTGCTGCACATCGTGATGTAAAGCGAGGAGTATGAGGCGTTCGTAGCTGTCCCACCATTAAGTGAAGGTTGCCCTCCTCGCCCTGCCCGTGTCAAGGCCATGTCCCCGGGCTCTGCACACCCAATTTGTGCATTGATCATCACTGACTGGGTTTGTGGAAATGAAGGGTTTAGAAATGCACGATTAGGGGATAAAAAACAGCATTGGCTTCATAAATACATGGATACCAGGGTGTCGGACAGAGCTGGGACTACCTTGCGTTCAAGTGAGATAACGTTGTAGTACCTTAGCCTGACTATCAATTTGTACTGCCATCCTTGCTGGATATTTCTAGTCTTCAGAGGAAAACAGTGTCTTTTCTGGGTACTTGGTGTCCCCCTTGTTCTTGGTACTTGAACTACGAGTTCACTGTTCTTCATGTTTGTCATAAACAGCCCACTTGTTGTTTCTTATTCTGTAGCTTATGAAGCTGCTTTTTAGTAATTACTTGGTACAGTTGTTTTTTTTTTAAACAGACTTAATGGGTCATAAATTAGAATTGACAATGACTCTTGCCTTTTAGCACAAACATATTGAAATGAACATTTCACAACCGAAAATCCCTGTTTACCTCACCTGCTAACAAACCAACATTTTCTTAGGAGATCTTTTGTGCTTCTGAAGACTATTGAGGCTCTTTGATAGCAAAGTGAAATGCAAGGCTGCAGCAAATTAATAAGAGGGAGAACCTTTTTGAAAGCAAAATCAAACCTAATTCAGTGGACTTTGTCCTGTTTGTCTTTCTTTGGTGCAGTCAGCTGTGAACCAGCACTAGCTGTGTACCTCCTGCAAATTGCGAGTGCCTGAAAGTCGTCAACTAATTGCTGGGTTGAAAAACTCCAGTTTCAGGGACTTGGACACCTGAGGCCGTGGCCCCGAGAGGTGAGGGAAAACCTGACCACTGGGACATTGGCATGTGCTGCTGTATTACTGCGGTAATGGGATCTGTGGGGCTGAGTTAATATTTTAACTATGGGGAAGTGCAGGATATGCTGGAAGATGGTGTGTGGAAAAAAGAAAAACATTCTTGAATCATCCTTTTTTTGAAGCAGAATGAGGCACGAGATAGTAAATACCAAATTATTTTATTCTGCCTTTACATTTCCGTGACGAGGTAGCACTGTAAGCTCTCCTTACAAAACCCAGAGTTAAGGGATTATCAGAACCACAAGGTTTTCTTGTATATTCACGATACAAGAAGCAGATTAAAAAAGGATATACTATTTGATCAGCAGCTTCCTGCATATGGAAATCCTGGGTCACCTTGCTGTTCCTTGATGTCTAAAGCCTGCTATTAGGTTTCTGCAAGGAAAACGTGTGTTTTGCTATAGTTTTAAGGACAAAGACGTTGGAACTGAACAGTGCTGTGATATGGCAAGAAGTCGAAGGCTGAGCCCACGTGGGTCACCAGGGAGGGTCACCACGAGCCGGTCAGCTGGTGACTGTCGCAATGGTTTTCTTTGCAATGTTTTCACACATATTTATTCAATAAGGCTTTTGTTCTACTGAAACCGAGAAACACTATATGGCATTATCCTGATTTTGAAGTGACAGTGCCAAGGGGACTTCAGTAAAGGATTTGAAGGCAATTGAATCTGAAAAGTAAAGCTTTGTGATTGCTTAGTTATTTTTGAAGCAATACTTACATTTAAGATTTATGTACAAAACCAGACTATATCAATAGTAGTGAAGTGGTTTCAGGCCAATCCATTTTCAAAGAAACTTATGAACAGAAGGTCATTTCAGAGTTCTTTCTTCTCTTGCAAAGAGACAAACACAAATCCCACCTCGCTGTATTTGTATAATATATAATACATTATTATGCTGCTGCATTTAGTAAGTGCTTGTACTTCCACAAAAATATCTGGAGCTTTATTCTTGATTATAGTGCGCTGCCAACTGCAAGAAAACGCAATTGTTATCCTCAGAGTTTCAGTGACCTATTAGGAAGATATAAATTGTGACAAGATTTTTTTTTTCTCTCTGTAAACTTCTGAAGCCTCATCTTACAGTCTCTAAACCCCATCTTAAAAATACATAACACAGAGACTTTGTTGAATCCTCTGATGATACTAAAATATTGAATCATCTTTATATAATTATGCTGGTGAATATAAAATATCATTGTTTTCAGTATCTTTCATGAAAGCTGTTTTGACCTTCAGATTAAAGGATCCATATGGATTTCCAAATGAAAAAGTTGGAGCTCCTGTTTAAAAACTAGAGCTTCAGTTTGGCATGCAGACATCAGATGCGCTTCCACTTGAAAAAACGCAATTGTACCAGCATATATCCCGCCTGAATTTTTCTCCTGGGTAAACTCTTATAAATGAGTGTATCGTGCATAATGAGGATAGGAGGTTAGCTGCTTCCAGTGAATTCATTTTCAAAGTGCGAGAAAGACGCAGAGCAGCAAGGAGGAGAAATCCATTGGTATTTGAGCTCTGTAGGATGAAGAGGTTTGCTGCTGGGGGAAGATCAAGAGGAGGCAGTAGGAATATTTTGGGCACTTCTGAAGGAGAGATGGAGACCATCTGGTAGAGAGGATGCTTAAAGGAAGAATGCCAGGACAGAGATAAAAGTAAAGGGAAAGGAAATAGTGACTGAGTAACATCAAAGAGCGAGACTGACTATAGAGCAGAAATGAAGAAGTAGCAGTGACCCAACATAGGCAAATCATAATACAAATGGCGGCACTGGGCAATGGATCCATATGACTCTGTGAAGGGGAAAATCTCAGTGTTTTAATTTCAGGAAAGTCTCCAGGAAAGTGGTGTTGACATCTTTGGAAGGCTTATAATTTAAAACTGATGCAATAAGCAGGGTTCCTGCTGTTTCAGAAATACTGTCCTGGAGTCTAATCCAGATACTGTCACTATAGCAGAATTTAAAATGGAGAGATGCCAAGAAGAATGTTTCTTCTCTCATCAGCATCAGCATCTTTTCATTTGAATGATTTTGAGGGTATTAGAAGTTTCCGTTGAATTTGCCTCCTAAGGCTCATGTCCTGAAGCAATGGTTGGTGTGTGGTCCTTCTCTGTGTTGAGCTGGAGCCGATCTCATGTGAAACTGGGAGATGCTGGTTTTGC